>NC_134491.1:40530548-40598048 GCF_040206685.1 Ascaphus truei
CACAGACAGACAGAGAGAGACACAGACAGACAGAGAGAGACACAGACAGACAGAGAGAGACACAGACAGACAGAGAGAGACACAGACAGACAGAGAGAGACACAGACAGACAGAGAGAGACACAGACAGACAGAGAGAGACACAGACAGACAGAGAGAGACACAGACAGACAGAGAGAGACACAGACAGACAGAGAGAGACACAGACAGACAGAGAGAGACACAGACAGACAGAGACACAGACAGACAGACACACACAGACAGACAGAGAGACACACACAGACAGAGAGAGACACACACAGACAGAGAGAGACACACACAGACAGAGAGAGACACACACAGACAGAGAGAGACACACACAGACAGAGAGAGACACACACAGACAGAGAGAGACACACACAGACAGAGAGAGACACACACAGACAGAGAGACACACACAGACAGAGAGAGACACACACAGACAGAGAGAGAGACACACAGACAGAGAGAGACACACACAGACAGAGAGAGACACACACAGACAGAGAGAGACACACACAGACAGAGAGAGACACACACAGACAGAGAGAGACACACACAGACAGAGAGAGACACACACAGACAGAGAGAGACACACACAGACAGAGAGACACACACAGACAGAGAGACACACACAGACAGAGAGAGACACACACAGACAGAGAGAGACACACAGAGAGAGAGAGACACACACACACACACACACACACACACACACAGAGAGAGAGAGAGACACACAGACAGAGACACAGGAAAAAAGACTGCGCAAAGTCATAATTCAGCAGCAGCTCACTAAGGTGGAATCCAGGAGCAAGACTGAATATGGTCTTCAGCTGTTTTTACAGGAGAACTTTAGCCATACTGGTGCTAGCACAGGATTATAGGAAAGGCGCAACAGTAACAACCTACCCTTAAGTCTTTGACTTCCTCCTGTAGTTTCAGTTTCTCGTAAAAAGATGAAAAAAAGTCACTTCTGTCAACATGTCTTGGCGCAACACACAAGGCATCAATATCCGCACCTACACACCAAGAAAAAAAACACATCGACATCAACGCACCCCACAGTTTAACCTAATAAGCCTGGGGACAAAAATACATGTTTTAGGTTCGCCTATTTTGCGACTAATGGCTAAAACTTTGTCAATTACATTCCGGGAGCAGATGTGAATTGTACAACAAAGGAAGTGTGAAAGGGACTGTAGAAATAATTTTTCTGCTTTTAATGAATTCAGATGGAAACTCAAAGTGCAACATCACCAAGGAAGCTTGTTCTGGGGAGAGACCATACTGAGGGTTATCCAAAAACAGATCACTAGCACCTACATACTGCGCCTGGAGAGAGCAGAGGGGGGAATAAAATTTCATTGAGCTATGGAAGTAAATACATGTAAAATAGACCTGTTCTTTTCACAGTATCACTTTATTCATTTTGCAATTAATAGTACACTGAACTTAATAAAGTGAGGAAATTGACTGTACCTTTCGTATGAACACCCAATCTGTAGGATCCAAATGTAAAAATCTTTCCTCCAACATTTTCTATTACAGCTTGCGGAAGGTTCTAATGGATCAAGCAGAACGTTACATTTTTATATCTAAAAATCGTTCAACTTCAAATAATTAATCAATACTTTAATATATTTTAAGAAAGAAATAGGTGCACTCACTGGATTAATGCAACGGCGCCTCAGGTGCACAGCTATCATCCCCTGCTGGGGAGACCTCTAATACAGGACCCCCCCACCCACTGGGGAGCCTTGTAATACGGGACACACCCTCCTAAAACTTATGTTTTATAAGTTAATAAAGTTAGGGGAACATACCTATAATAGGAGGTATTCACCAAGCTCCGATAAAGGGTATTAACGCTTGATTTCACATTACTGGCCATACAAGTCAATGCCAGTTAACGCCCGATGAAATTCAGATACCCTTATCGGAGTTTAGCAGATCGTAGCAAATGTGTAAATTATGAAAATCCTTATACAATTGAAATGCAAGAGGAACTCCACAGATACACCAGTGGCAATACATGTTCATTGAATGCATTCCACATCTAAAGCACAGGACAGAAAACCCATTACATACACTGTAGGATGCACAAACTGTGCCAAATGTGGCATTTTGTGACTCAAGTTCAAAGCACTGATTCTTTGGTTGAATACATACTATTTTTTATGCAATACACCCATACCTTGATTTCACTGATTTCTCTTATCCATTCTTTGACGAGGTTGTTCAATTTTCCCAAAATTAAAATTCTGCAAGATGAGAAATGTTGTACACAATGTATAAAAACAAAAAAAAAACCCCATTTAAAAGCCACCACTTGCTTAGGTCCTTGTACAGAAATCTGAATAAACTGATGCTTATAGTTTATATTTAGAGAGACGATCCCTTTAAAAAGTACATTGCTATATAATGAACTATCAGTAAAGTTTAAAATGGCATTTCTGCTTTGGGGAGGCTTTTATTTTTCCCTAGGTGGGAAGCAGGGGGTCTCTGGAGCTCGACCGCATTCATTTCAGGTCTGGAGACCCCCTGCTGCACGAGATACATACCGCTGAACAGGGAGGTGGCAGCAGCTCCGACTGAGCATGTAATATAGCTGTTTAATGGTCTTGTGGGCCAATAGGAAGCAGTGGCGTCCTCTCCTGCGGCTTCCTATCAGCCCGCGGGACAATGGACCCTTTACCAGGATTGAGATCCCAGCAGCACCTAGGAGGTATGTATCTCAGCAAGCAGGAGGTCCCGAAATTAACACTGTTCAGCTCTGGAGACCCCCTGCTTCTCACTTTGATTCTTTAAATATTGGAGTATTTTTAAAACTCCCCATTTCAATTCTTTATTACACATCGTTAAAGTGTGTTCGTCTGCCAGGCTAATTATTATTGTTTATTGATTAGCATAACATCTCTTAAAACTCCCAAGTCAGTGTTCATTTTCAGCTGGGCCCTCTATTTCAACATATACTCAACAATGTACTCACCTACGCTGCAATTCTTCCTCCTCCTCAAAGACACCAAAAGGTTTCAAAGTTTCAATTAATTTTTGTGTAAGGGTACAATCAATCTCCTTGGGCACAGCTAAACTAATAGGCGAGGTAATGCCATAGTGCTTCTGCGTCTGTGATCCCTGGGTTGCTACTGGACTAAAGTGAAAGAAAATAAAAAATAAAATGACAATTATAAATTGAATATAGGAAACATTGTATCAAACAAGACAGTGTATATAGACCATGTACACCAACACACAATCACCTTATTCTTACTGTGTGCGCATGCATGTATACAAGTATAGATATAGGCGCACACACAATCACCTTATTCTTACTGTGTGCGCATGCATGTATACAAGTATAGATATAGGCGCACACACAATCACCTTATTCTTACTGTGTGCGCATTCATGTATAGATATAGGCGCACACACACATTAAAGAAGCAATCACCTCCAATCTCTCACATATATCCGGTTTTAATTTCCGGTTCTTTTACAGGATATTTAAAGATGGTCGTCTGGGTCATTCATTAGGAAGCTGCAATGTCAGTCACCGCCCCCCCCCCCCCCACCACCCTGCTTCCTATTGGCCGACAGACTACTTGGTGGCCAGTTTGATGTCCCAAATGGTAAGGGGGGGGGGGGGGTGGAAGGTTTGAATAACTGGCAACAAATGGGTATTTATCTCCAGAACAAGGGGACATGCTGTTTTTTTAAACGCGGTTTAAAAAGATATTGCTGCTTTTTATTTTAAACTATTTTGGACAATCAGACCCCACAAAAACTGCTAAGGTGTTTGGTTAAAAAAAAAGTATTTGGCGAAGTTTATGGCACACAAACATAGCCTTTCAGAGTGGAGTGGAACACACACGTACAGTATGAAAGTAGCACCAGAAATAATGGGTACAAACTAAATGGAAAAATGCAAAATGTAAAAGTAATCAATGTCAAACAGGTCAGATTTAGATGCCACAAAACAGGGATCATAAAAGCTAATGTAATAGAGCACTTATTTAAATGGAAAAGTGCCAAATTTAATACAACCACAACACTTCTAACAAACTCAGTAGGGGCACCAAGATGTTATGTTGGACCAGCATATCAGAGGTCCCAGACTATTGCTTGGCACACAAATGTAGGTGTGTGTGAGATAGATAGACACACACACACTAAAAAGATCACTTGTGAGCACATTCACGTCTCAGGCACGTTCTATAGTGCCGGGCACGTGCTATGCCATGCGCGCAGATTTTTAGTTGGCTGACGTCAGGGAGAGGGGAGCCGACAGACAGCGGTGAAGAAATTCATCTTTTCGCGCCGCTGCCTGCGCTCAAATGTATGTATGTGTGTGTATGTATGCATGCATGCATGCGTGGATCTGTGTTTGTATGGATGTGTGTGTGCGTAAATAACTGCAGAAGGTAATATTTATTAAAGTTTTTTTTCTTTAAAAAAAAAAAATCTTAACTAGGACTTACTTTTACGCGCACAGCGCACACCTTACCCGCAGCTCCTGGCACTATATACACGAAAAGCATGCCGCACGTGCACGCGCGTTCGCATAGGAACGCGCGGCCGCATGCTGAATAGAACAGCCCTTAGGCAGGGTCTGCAACCCTGCCTTTCACCATTATCAACCAGCATACCGTGTTTCCACGGCAGCAGGGGATTCTGGGAAATGACATGCAAACAAGCACACGTGTCACCTTTTGCCTAAAAAACCATTGTTACATGGAGCCCATATAAGCTAATACTTGCTGTTAACACAGCTTTAAAGCATAGCATGGGAATCGGATGGCTTTCTCTGGCTTTGCATCTGATTCCCATGCTGTGCTTTAAAGCTGTGTTAACAGCTAGCATTAGCTTATATGGGCTCCATGTAACAATAGTTTTTCAGACAAAAGGTGACACAGTGTGCTCATTTGTATGTGATTTCCAGAATCCCTTGCTGCAGTGGAAGCACTGTATGCTGAGAATAATGGTGAAAGGCAGGGTTGCAGTCCTGCCTAAGGCTAAGGCTAAGGCCCCGCTGCCTCAGACCACGCGCCGCACTGGAGACAGGCGGCGCGTGGAGAGGCACTTGACCGCTATCTGTGGTCTGTAGGGAGCGGAAGCGGCGCCAGGGGGCATGGTTTGAGCGGGGGTCACCCAGGCTGTAGGAGGGGCCCCAAAGTGCCCTCTGCTGCTACTCCCCCCCCCCCTCCCCTCCCGCGGATGGCTGCAGGAGGGAGCTGTATGCTGGAAGGTAGCAGCTCCTCCCCACACATGCCCCCCTCTCCGTGATGATCCCTCCGTCCCTCCTCCAACACACACAACACACCACATATATACACACACACAGGGTGTCAGATAGGCTTCCTTAAGTTTTAAATTGTTTGAAATCTGGGGAAGAGTCTGCTGGTAAGAGTCAGGGAATTTCAGAGAGGGTACGAAAGAAGTCTTGTAGGCGGGAGTGAGGAGGTAGTAATATGGGTGAGTGAGAGGCAGAAGTCATTTGTAGAAGTGTCAAATCTACTGCACCAATAAACAATGCTGCAGCATGATTCAAACTCAAACAATACACTTACCAATCGTTATTAATGCACATTCACACGTATGCACATATCTGCCTTCAAAGCACCAGCTGGCTCAATGCACTTAAAATAAAATAAAAATTCAATGTGCATTTTGGGATCACATTAAATATGGCTGCCTATGTTATGGTTCAAATGTCTTGACAATAAGTAGCTACAGTACATTACAGCATCATGTGTTTTTAAATGGCTCACCAAGCACAATAGGCGAGGGTAGAGAAATTGTGGTTGCAGTACCTGAGGTAGCCATGAAGATCAAACAGTATTTCAAAGCAGACTGCCGTTAATGATTTTACATTTTAAAAAAAATATAGAAATTGGTGGAATACCCGACAGAAGTCATTTTAGTACCTGTTTGTACCTTAAAAAAAAAAAAACATAAGAAAACTAAAAAATAAAAATACAAAAGAATAAAATAAAAAAAAGATTACCACCACTAAATGCAGCTATAGTTATCAGTGTAAAATGGACAGGGCACTCCTGTGGTAAGACAAAATGCTAATCAAAATCAATAAAGTGGATGGAATGTAGCGATAAAACACAGTCAGACTGGAGACGCCCCTGCTGCCGAGGGGGGGGGGGGGAGGCAGGGCGCAGGAGGGGTGGGGGGGGGGGGAGGCAGGGCGCAGGAGGGGTGGGGGGGGGGGGAGGCAGGACGCAGGAGGGGTGGGGAGGGGGAGAGGCAGGGCGCAGGAGGGGGAGAGGCAGGGCGCAGGAGGGGGAGAGGCAGGGCGCAGGAGGGGTGGGGGGGGAGAGGCAGGGCGCAGGAGGGGTGGGAGAGGCAGGGCGCAGGAGGGGGGGGAGAGGCAGGGCGCAGGAGGGGGGGGAGAGGCAGGGCGCAGGAGGGGGGGGAGAGGCAGGGCGCAGGAGGGGGGGGAGAGGCAGGGCGCAGGAGGGGGGGGGAGAGGCAGGGCGCAGGAGGGGGGGGAGAGGCAGGGCGCAGGAGGGGGGGGAGAGGCAGGGCGCAGGAGGGGGGGGAGAGGCAGGGCGCAGGAGGGGGGGGAGAGGCAGGGCGCAGGAGGGGGGGGAGAGGCAGGGCGCAGGAGGGGGGGGGAGAGGCAGGGCGCAGGAGGGGGGGGAGAGGCAGGGCGCAGGAGGGGGGGGGAGAGGCAGGGCGCAGGAGGGGGGGGGAGAGGCAGGGCGCAGGAGGGGGGGAGAGGCAGGGCGCAGGAGGGGGGGAGAGGCAGGGCGCAGGAGGGGGGAGAGGCAGGGCGCAGGAGGGGGGAGAGGCAGGGCGCAGGAGGGGGGGAGAGGCAGGGCGCAGGAGGGGGGGAGAGGCAGGGCGCAGGAGGGGGGGAGAGGCAGGGCGCAGGAGGGGGGGGAGGCAGGGCGCAGGAGGGTGGGGGGAGGCAGGGCGCAGGAGGGTGGGGGGAGGCAGGGCGCAGGAGGGGGGGGAGGCAGGGCGCAGGAGGGGGGGGGAGGCAGGGCGCAAGAGGGAGGGGGGAGGCAGGGCGCAAGAGGGGGGGGGAGGCAGGGCGCAAGAGGGGGGGGGGAGGCAGGGCGCAAGAGGGGGGGGGAGGCAGGGCGCAAGAGGGAGGGGGAGGCAGGGCGCAAGAGGGGGGGAGGCAGGGCGCAGGAGGGGGGGAGGCAGGGCGCAGGAGGGGGGGAGGCAGGGCGCAGGAGGGGGGGCGGCAGGGCGAAGGGGGGGGGGCGGCAGGGCGAAGGGGGGGGGGGCGGCAGGGCGAAGGGGGGGGGGGCGGCAGGGCGAAGGGGGGGGGGCGGCAGGGCGAAGGGGGGGGGGCGGCAGGGCGCAAGGGGGGCGGCAGGGCGCAAGGGGGGCGGCAGGGCGCAAGGGGGGCGGCAGGGCGCAAGGGGGGCGGCAGGGCGCAAGGGGGGCGGCAGGGCGCAAGGGGGGCGGCAGGGCGCAAGGGGGGCGGCAGGGCGCAAGGGGGGCGGCAGGGCGCAAGGGGGGCGGCAGGGCGCAAGGGGGGCGGCAGGGCGCAAGGGGGGCGGCAGGGCGCAAGGGGGGCGGCAGGGCGCAAGGGGGGCGGCAGGGCGCAAGGGGGGCGGCAGTGCGCAAGGGGGGCGGCAGTGCGCAAGGGGGGCGGCAGTGCGCAAGGGGGGCGGCAGTGCGCAAGGGGGGCGGCAGTGAGCAAGGGGGGGCGGCAGTGAGCAAGGGGGGCGGCAGTGTGCAAGGGGGGCGGCAGTGTGCAAGGGGGGCGGCAGTGTGCAAGGGGGGCGGCAGTGTGCAAGGGGGGCGGCAGTGTGCAAGGGGGGCGGCAGTGTGCAAGGGGGGAGGCAGTGTGCAAGGGGGGAGGCAGTGTGCAAGGGGGGAGGCAGTGTGCAAGGGGGGAGGCAGTGTGCAAGGGGGGAGGCAGTGTGCAGGGGGGGGGCAGTGTGCAGGGGGGGGCAGTGTGCAGGGGGGGGGCAGTGTGCAGGGGGGGGGCAGTGTGCAGGGGGGGGGGCAGTGTGCAGGGGGGGGGGCAGTGTGCAGGGGGGGGCAGTGTGCAGGGGGGGGGCAGTGTGCAGGGGGGGGGCAGTGTGCAGGGGGGGGGCAGTGTGCAGGGGGGGGGCAGTGTGCAGGGGGGGGGCAGTGTGCAGGGGGGGCAGTGTGCAGGGGGGGCAGTGTGCAGGGGGGGGCAGTGTGCAGGGGGGGAGGCAGTGTGCAGGGGGGGAGGCAGTGCGCGCGTTACCGGCAGCACAACACGAGCTGGAGCCAGTGGTTATTTTCCCAACTGCAGTGCTGCTGGGAAATGACGTCATTACCGCGCTGCTATCCCTAGGCAGCGTTACTCGGGGTTCCCCGGGAACGCCGCGCAGGCCTCGGAATAGTAAAACCAATCAGTGGGGCCTCTGCCGCCGAGTGACCCCCGCGCCGGGCACCGGAGCAGTCCGGGGTACCGGAAGCCGCGTGCAGATGTATTTGGGCACCGGCTGGAAGCCGCGGTATACCCAGGGCACCAGTCCCGAGCCGCAGAGGGACTTCGCATAGCCCGCGGTATACCCGGCGCTGGGCGCGCTCACAATGTAAACACCGCTCCGTGCGTACTCACAACGGCATGGTGACCCCGCGGCCGGAGCGCTAGTGCCCGCAGCCCCTGGGCATGGTCCGGCGGCCGGAGAGGGGGGGAGAGGCCTTGCAGTCCGAGAGAAGAAACAACAATGAGCGGCCCGGCCGGAACCTCCCGCCTAGGCGCTTCCCGTCTGTCCGAACATGGCGCCCGCCGTTGCCTCAGCACGCAACGCCTGCCGCGCGAGACCCTGCGCGTGTGCGTCACGGGGAGGGAGCCACGCCCCGCCATGCCCCGCCATGCCCGAAACTGATGGGAGTCATGCAGCAAGGCCTGATGGGAGATGTAGTTCGGAGGCCTGATGGGAGATGTAGTTCGGAGGCCTGTTGGGAGATGTAGTTCGGAGGCCTGTTGGGAGATGTAGTTCGGAGGCCTGTTGGGAGATGTAGTTCGGAGGCCTGATGGGAGATGTAGTTCGGAGGCCTGATGGGAGATGTAGTTCGGAGGCCTGATGGGAGATGTAGTTCGGAGGCCTGGTGCTGCCTGCTGCCAGGTATCCCACAGAGTGAGAATTTGGTGTTCTTTCTGTCTCTAAAATAATGATAGAAAATCGTATACAGAGTCAATTCCATGACAGCCATTGATACAAAATCTTCACCTGTTTTATAATTTAATTATCTAGAGTAAAGCACATCCCTTAACATGAACATGTATGTATGTCTTTATTTATATAGCGCCATTAATGTACATAGTTTATTTATTTATAAAATATTTAACCAGGAAGTAATACATTGAGAGTTACCTCTCGTTTTCAAGTAGGTCCTGGGCACAGAGTTAAGACAAATAATACATGTTTACAAATACAGTTACATAATGAGCAGGGTATACATTATATACATAGTGCTTCACAGCAGTAATACACGTGGTAATCATATAAATAACAAATATTACAAATAACAGATCATGGGAATAAGTGCTTCAGACATAAAAGTAACATTGTAGAAGAGGAATCCCTGCCCACCGAAGAGCTTACAATCTAATTGGTGGGGAGAACGTACAAAGTCATTAGGAGACTATTGCACATTAAGGGAGATAGTTATACGATATAGGTGTAGCCCTTTTTCTGACGCTCCCAAAGAGACTACGGGTACTGCACACAACCTGTGGCTCCAGGAGATCTGAGCCTCCGCTAGCTGGGAGCCTGGGGTAACACTTACTTAGCGCTGCGCCTCCACTTACCCAGGATCCCCGTGATGTGACATTCCCCTAGGCAAGAAATACAACAACACACATATGAATGCAACTGATTTTACTGTAACGCAACAGTACCTTATCACTTTATAATGAACCGTGGTAATAACACATGACATATACCTTATACTATAACGCAATATAACCTTAGTGGCTCGGCCACTCTCATCAGGAGTAACGTCTCCGTCCCCTCACCGCGTGCCACCCACACACCGTGTCCATGTATAGTACTATATATGAATAGGGTCAGTCCTTTGGCCACTTCACTAGTGTCCCCAAAGAGTTACGCCTAAGGCGGGATCAGCGCCTGTTTACCGGTGTTGGTGCACTTGATGTAAATAATACCTTCCGGTCACGGCGGTCACCGGTATCAGCTTCGAAAAGGATCAGACGCCTCCGACTCGTGGCCTCCAGATATCACGGTGTCCAGCCGTCTGGTCCCAGATGACTGCAACCGCCGCAACTCTGTGCTTCGTCCCTAACTGGTACTCAGTAAGGGGTGACGTTCCTATCACTATAGGGCTTCCCTGCAGCACTGCAACCTACGGTGACTTCGGGGATTCTCCTATGGGCCTACGGGGTAGAACTGTCCTAGGCAGACGGGTCCCTGACCCCCTGCACCAACACTACCTCTTCCTTCACCTCCCGGATCCCCTCTCACTAGCTTCTACCTAATACCGGCAGCAACCGCACTGCCCTCAACCAGGTACCTGCAGCAACCGCACTGCACTTAACCTGGTACCTGCAGCAACCGCACTGCACTTAACCTGGTACCTGCAGCAACCGCACTGCACTTAACCTGGTACCTGCAGCAACCGCACTGCACTCACACTGTGCCTTCTTGTCAGCGCGCACAGCACTGACAGCTGTGACACTGACAAGACTACACACACACGCACTTAAGGGCAGGGTCCCTACCTTAGGGGCCTTCCCTCAGCACCTACCCACTACCCTATTGGGGATTGGGGCCTGCCTGGGACCTGGGGATAACCTTACCTGGTGTAGGAGCCACTTTCTCCCTACACTCTGCCTCCCCCTTCCTGCTCCCAGCTCCAACTGACGTTGCCCTAAGCCCGTGAAAAGTATCTATCCCTGCTCTAGGAAATCCTGGCCTCTCATTGGCCACTTGGGGACACCTGGGGTGCTTGGCCGTAAGCCTCATGGGAACTGTAGTCCCGCAGAGGCTGCAGATACATTGTGGCCGCGTGCGCGCTTGTCCTGCGCATGCGTGAGTCCCTAATGGCCGCCGCAACCCCCGCACCTTACTGTGCATGTGCAACCACTGCGCATGCGCGCGCAGACTGTCATCGCAGCCCCCGCTAGCCGGGTGCGGCTCTGAGGACTCGGAGCGCTCCCTGCTCCGGCCCCCACCTTCTCGGCACCCCGGCGGGTCCGTCACTGCCTCTGGCGGCACCCGCGACCGCTCAGAGCGCAGACCTGGGGGTCGCTGAGGAGGAAAATAGACCGGGGCTACATAGGAATATTTCCATTTGATAAATAAAATTAGGTGTAAAGTGTTTACATTTTCAGAGACATATCATAAGGATGCCTAATACCTTTCCTTGCTTGTGCATGCATTACAAATCTTTATGCTGTGACAGTGTATAGATACATTTCTGACCCCAAAGAAGCCGTTTGTGGAAATCAAACTCCAAATGTATATGGGAGCTCACAAGATTTCCAGGTCCCCGTCCATTCTTTTACCAACCCCAACTAATAATAACATAGATATAAGTGATATAGAGAAGCGCAAAACTAAAACAAAATACGCTTCTCTGTGCAGCTTTAAATAAACGATATCTAGAATATTGTGTAAAAGTGTTAGTGGAAAAATATAAAGCGCAATAGAGTGCTGGCACACAATGAACTTATACTAAGATTGACCCAGTGAAAGTGGTGTGAAAGTGGTTAAGTGAACAAATCACTCACATATATCTGCATAAAGATGGTCTGATCACGCGTGACTCTCTTAAAAAACAAAGAGGAGTACATAGCATAATACAGTGTAGCCAGGTCCCCTCTGGCTCCCCAGACATTCGGTTCTCTCTCTCTTACCTGCGACAGCGTGAGGGCAGTTGCAGGGGTGATCGCGTCACCAGGGGCTCCCGGCGACATCAGCTACAGGGCGCCGCCATCTTGTGTGCGTTCGCACATGCGCGGAAGCTCGCGCACGCGCAGTATAGCCCCAGATGCGATACGGCAGCTATTACAGGGAGTGAGAAGAGGCGCTCCATAGTCAGGGACATCCCCCAGTTCGCACATGCGCAGTTAGCAGCGGCGGCGGAATTACACAGCGCGCATGCGGCCCCAATGTTAAAGAGCGCCACCAAGGACTACAATTCCCAGCAGCCTCTGGGGACTGCACTTTCACCCTGGTCACAGGCAGCCAAACAGCCAATAAGGCTGACAGATTCTCATGCTGCAAAGTTGCAACAATGTTGTGTGAAGACAGGGATTGTCAGTTAGGAGCTGGGACACAGAGAGGGGAGGGTGTGTTTGTGCAGGGAGGAAAGTAGCCTCATGCACTAGGCCAGAAGTCTCCCCTGGTGGCCCCAGCTAGGCCCTACTCACCTGAGCTTGTGGTTACTGCAGGGACTCCCCTTAGACTAGGGACAGGGTCCTGTAGAACCTAGACAAGTGAGGGTCCCGCCAGGAAACGTAACTATCCTGGCGATTGCGGTGAAGGTGAATTGCCGTGAAGGTGAATTGCTGTGAAGGTATAACATCCTCTGCGTTAGCAAGGATAAGAGACATTATAAAGGTGGATCACTCCATGCGGGAGCCACCCACCGTTGAGGCGGAGGCATATTGGATCATCTCCTGGAGCAAGGGATTCCAAGTAAAGGTCATCTGCGCACCCGGTAGCAGGAGCACCGGGCAGGTATTATCCAAGTCATCAAGTGCACCACCTATACACTTCATCTTAGTGGGTAGCGCTGTCCCACACGTGGGTGGGGTTGTGGGACTCTTGGGACTTTGGGTACAAGGACTTTGGGAATACTGTGTGGGGTTAAGGCCCTGCGAGGTGTGTGGATAGTTGTGTTTAGTAGTGTTACAGGGTGACACTGAAGTTATGTACTGTTGATGTCATATTGTTGTTGATGATATGTGATGTATGGTTATTCTGCCCATATAGTAAACCTGTGTTATATATACCTTGGTGTATGTGGTTCATATATGTAGGTCCTGTGTAGGGGGCATTCTACACTCCTAGAATCCTGCACAGGTGGAGGCGATGTAATTAGAAGATCGTTCCAGAGGATTCACCCCAGGCTCTCACTAGCGGAGGCTCAGACCTCCTGTGAGCCTGACAGGTATACTGCACCACACCTGGTAACATATAGGTTCCCCTTACATACGCCATATATGTGATTGGGTGGGGGGGAATACCCGTTACACAGTTTTAATGCACAAATGATTAGATTCAAGGGGGATGAACACACTCACATTCTCCCGAAAAGTAAATCACAATGAGTGCTTTAAGGGCACACTCTCGCCACTCTGGGACTGCCTCTGGAACCGAAAGAGTCACGGTGTAAGTCCCCGTTTGCTGCCAGGATACTGCGAGCCACGTTGTTCAATGGCGACCGTCAGCACTTCTGCGTCTGCGCGCGCAGCAGGGTACGGTGGCTCACGAGGGACTGGACTCTTCCTCACCAGCTATGGAGTCTTCAGAGGGCCAAAAACCCTATGCGTTTCGCCTACTTTCCAGTTTGGCTTCCTCAGGGAAGGAGGAAGCCAAACTGGAAAGTAGGCGAAACGCATAGGGTTCATTTCCCGGTATTTTGTTCTGGGACCAACCCCCACTGTTTCTACTTATTTGTCTGAGGTACCATTGGATGAAACACAAGGCAGAAGCATCAAAGATTGTCTGCAAAATTCTTTCTACAAGGGCACTCACACATGCCCGTGTGAGAGATTAATATAATATTTTATTTGATACTCATATTCCCTATCAGTTATTTATTATTTGGTTGTTTGGGATCAATTCTTGCCACTCTCACCTTCTCTCTGAGGTACCATCGGAGGAATTTTACAGTGAGGAGACCCTAGAAGATTCGCAGACACAGTCTACAGGAGTATCCACACTGATTTTAGCATTCCAGGAAGAAGATTTGACGTTCAAGAGTCGTGAGTACAGCAGTGACGATATCAGAGACAATCTTACTCTGCAACAGAGTGACTGTCGCTCACATTTGGCCGTGTGAGTGTATATCTGTATGATCCTTTTCCAACACCCTATTCTAACATTTCATTTGTTTTATCGCCATCTAACTCATTATCATTCTGTTTTTTATGTGCGCTCGCTGTTATCTTGTGTACATTTGTGCATTAAAACTGTATTATGCTATGTACTCCTCTTTGTTTTTTAAGAGAGAGTCACGCGTGATCAGACCATCTTTATGCAGATATATGTGAGTGATTTGTTCACTTAACCACTTTCACACCACTTTCACTGGGTTAATCTTAGTATAAGTTCATTGTGTGCCAGTACTCTATTGCGCTTTATATTTTTCCACTAATAAATAACATAGACCTGTTAATTGATTTGGCGTTGGTGTCATTGACTTCAAATAGTCTCACTAGTAAGAATCTGTACTCTTCTCCATTTCGTTGGCCCGGATTTCCCAAACAGCAGTGATTTTATTTTATGGAGATTGATATCTCTGTCAAAAAGAGAGCTGCCCCTCAAGCAGTAATCTCTGTTTGGTAATCACCAATAACAAATGAGAGTTCAAAATTTTGCACATAAAAATAGGTACCACTGAAGTTCCTCTTAGTTCCTCTACTCGTGCTGGATGGAGGGAATTCCAAGCAATTCCTATGGAAGTTCCCTAAACCTCTGCTGCTTATCACACAAAAAAAAAAACATTGTGTGTATTAGGTATAGCGGGTCTTACAGAACAACAAACATGCAGTGTCCTGGAACAGGAGTGTTTATTTCTGTTCTGTTCTACTTTTCCTTCTCTCAGGCTGCCAGCCCTCCCCAGCTAAGTTGCATGTTTTCCCTGTTCCAAGCAGCCAGTGCTGCTCTGTATATTGCAACATTTATCTTAATATATCAAATCGAATGGTTGGTACTAGCTGCGGTGAATCTGATTGGT
Source organism: Ascaphus truei (assembly GCF_040206685.1). Lineage (NCBI taxonomy): Eukaryota > Metazoa > Chordata > Amphibia > Anura > Ascaphidae > Ascaphus > Ascaphus truei. The sequence continues at coordinate 40,545,446 of NC_134491.1, forward strand.
CCTCAGCCTCTGGCCAATCAGATTGGTGGGTCTGACGTCACCCAACTGCCACTCTCTTCCCCCTCGGCGCCACACACACACACCTCTCTCTCCTGGTGCTCATCCCTCCCTCCCGGCGCTCATCTCTCCCCTCCCGGCGCTCATCTCTCCCCTCCCGGCGCTCATCTCTCCCTCCCGGCGCTCTGCTCATCTCTCCCTCCCGGCGCTCATCTCTCCCTCCCGGCGCTCCGCTCATCTCTCCCTCCCTCACAGGCAGTGGCCAAGCAGGCTGCAGTTGCCTCGCGGCGCCTAAGATGGCGGCGCCCGGAAGGACCCCCTTCCTCCCTCGCGGCGCCTAAGATGGCGGCGCCTTGAAGGACCCCCTTCCTCCCTCGCGGTGCCGAGTGAGAAGATGGCGGCGCCCGGAAGTAGAGGTAGGTGTCGCGTGTGTGTCGCTCTAGGTGACGTGTGTGTGTGTCACTGTGTGTGTGTGTGTGACACTGTGTGTGTGTGTGTGTCACTGTGTGTGTGTGTGTCACTGTGTGTGTGTGTGTGACACTGTGTGTGTGTGTGTGTGACACTGTGTGTGTGTGTGTGTGTCGCCACCCCCCCTGCCTTTCACGCCCCCCCTGCCTTTCACGCCACGCCCCCCCCCTGCCTTTCACACCCCCTGCCTTTCACGCCCCCCTGCCTTTCACGCCCCCGCCCCCCCCCCTGCCTTTCACACCCCCCCCCCCGGCTTTTCATGCCCCCCCTGCCTTTCACGCCCCCCCTGCCTTTCACGCCCCCCCCCCCGCCTTTCACGCCCCCCCTGCCTTTCACGCCCCCCTGCCTTTCACGCCCCCCTGCCTTTCACGCCCCCCCCCGCCTTTCACGCCCCCCCCCCGCCTTTCACGCCCCCCCCCCGCCTTTCACGCCCCCCCTGCCTTTCACGCACCCCCCCTGCCTTTCACACCCCCCCTGCCTTTCATGCCCCCCCCTGCCTTTCACGCACCCCCCTGCCTTTCACGCCCCCCCCCCCTGCCTTTCACGCCCCCCTCCCTGCCTCCGGGCAACGCCGGGTATATCAGCTAGTTGTTACATATAGTACCTTTTACACAAGCCATTAGCCAGTTACCATGGTAACTTCCCAATACTCATGTTTGAGATTGGTTTAGCCATCTCCCCCTGCCTTTATCAGCATATAGTTATGCCCTTTAGTCTGTTCCTGTCTGACAGAAAAGTGTGCTCTCTCTTTCCATCAGCAGACACAGTGAGTAAGGCCTGGGACACAGACATTTTGTCCGTGCGGAGGCGCGCTGGGTCTCCGCTTTCCCTGGCCTTACACAGCGCGCCATCCGTGGGCGTGTTGGGTGCGTGTCTGGGGGTGGGCCAGTGACGTCACGGAGCTGGTTCGCCCTCATTGGGCGAACCGCTCACGTGACCGGCCCTGCGCTCCAGCGAGCGCCAAATCTGAAAACTTGGTGAGACACGCTTCCGCAAGCGTGCGGAAGCGTGCGCGAGCCCCTGCTAAAGCCGCTCTCATTGCAGTTGCAGGGGCTCAGTGCTGACTGAGCCAGTAATTGAGCCAGCTGTGCTGAAGTATGGATATCCTGAAAATCTAGCCTGTTTGTGGCCCTCAAGGACTGGAGTTGTTCAGGCCTGTTATAAACCTTCCTATGAGTGAAGTGTTCACTGCTACCTGCTACCTCGACCAATCTATACTCCAGACGCGCCCATGAGGCTGTGGGTTGTGTTATATCAAATCCCCACCTCGGCCTCGCAGTCACACCTTGTTTGCGGTGAGCACTCCGTTACAGTATGCTCAGCCCAACAAACATGGACCCCGCTGTGGTGGGGCGAGTCTTGAGCATGCACGCCAGCATGTTTTCCAAATTTGAAAACAATTTTGAACAAAATGACCATCGCATGGAATTATTGCACCAGAATCTCATGTCCCTTTCTGACTGGGTAAAAACCCCATCTCCTAGTTCTGTCGCTTCGGGGCCTTCTGCTGCAACTATTGCTTCTATGTCTGTTTCCCTCATCTGAACCCCGACTTCCCACACACAACGATATGGTGGAGACCCCCATGGGTATAGGGGTTTTCTGAATCAATGTTTTGGAGTTCCGCACTATTGCCGCCAAGACCGGATGGAATAACGAGGCGTTAGCAGCCGCCTTCTGGCAAGGTCTTACGGAGATTTTAAAGGATGAGCTCGCTGCACAAGAACGTCCCACTCGAGGAACTCATCGCTCTATGTATTCGCGTTGATCAACGTCTGCAAGAGAGGAGAACTGAAAGATCCCGTCATCGGCATCTTACTCCAAAGGTTCCTTTTTCCCATGCCGGTACAGCTGAATCCCTTCCACCAGATATCACAGAGCCTGTGCAACTTGGGGGTAACAACTTGTCTTCCAGCGAGAAACGCCGGTCTCTGTCTGTACTGTGGCAATCCCAGACATTAGGTACTCTTTTGCCCCCACAAGTCGGGAAACGCCAACTCCCAATGAGGTCCAGGGGAATCACATTGGGAACACTTTCTACATCTCCTATAACAGCTAAACAGCTGCCTACCAGGATCTTGCTTCCTGTGTCGCTTACCGGCGAGGGCTTCCACACTTCTGCGATGGCCTTTCTGGATTCCGGGTCGGGAGGCAATTTTGTCGATCAAGGCTTCGCCGAGAGGAATAACACCCCCCTCATTCACAAGAAATGCCCAGTAGGGTTAGAAGCCATAGATGGTCGACCTCTGCAACCAGCATATCTCTCTTTACAGACCGTTCTCTTTCATCTTCATACAGGTGAGGACCACACGGAAGAGATCCAGCTGGATGCCATTCAAACCCCTTCGGTGAACGTGATTCTTGGTCTCCCATGGCTGCAACTTCACAATCCACGCATTGATTGGTCTGACAAGGAACCGGTCCTGTGGAGACCCTTTTGTTCCAAGAACTGTGCTGTACCCATCAAAAGTATTGGTGGGGTTACTGCTCCCAAAGAAGAGAAGGTAAAATTGCCCGAGGTCTACGCCGAATTTCGCGAAATTTTTGATAAAGCCAGATCTGAGGTCATACCACCGCATCGTCCTTTCGATTGTCCTATTGACTTGCTGCCCGGCTCTGTACCTCCCAGGGGAACTTCTTACCCACTTTCCCTTTTTGAGACGAAAGCAATGGAGTATATCCATGAAAATTTACAAAGGCGTTTTATCCGAAAATCTTCTCCAGCTGATGCAGACTTCTTCTTTGTGAAGAAAAAGGACTTGTCACTACGACCATGTATTGATTAGAGAGGTCTTAACAAGATCACCATCAAAAACCGTTATCCCTTACCACTGATTGCTGAACTTTTTGATCGCCTCCAAGGAGCCAACATCTTCAACTAAATTGGACCTCCGTGGGGCCTACAATTTGGTAAGGAGCCATCAAGGTGACGAATGGAAAACGGCTTTCAATACCCGTGACGGCTACTATGAATATCTCGTCATGCCCTTCTGTCTCTGAATGCCCCTGCCATCTTCCAGGACTTCGTTAATGAAATCTTCAGAGATCTGTTCAATCAATTTGTTGTCATATATCTGGATGATATAATGATCTTTTCTAAGTCTTCAGAGGAGCATGTCAACCATGTCAAACAGGTACTCCTACGCCTACGTGAAAACCATTTGTTTGCCAAGCTGGAAGAATGTCAGTTCCACCAATTTTCCACAGCTTTCTTAGGATACATAATTTCCAACACAGGTCTCACCATGGATTCTGCAAAAGTAAAGGCGGTTCTGGTTTGGCCTCGTCCCTCTACCCTCAAAGCCAAGAAGGAAGGTATTTGGTTTGGGCGGTTCACAGCTCACCGTGGGGGTACAATCAAATGTATCCAAATGCAATTAGAAAAAAGGTTGTTTATTCAGTGCATGTAGAAACAAATCTGCCACAGAGTAACTGACGCATTTCGTCCAACCAATAGGACTATATCAAAGCCATGCTACGTTTCCTGGGGTTTGCGAACTACTACCGAAAGTTCATTCAAAATTTCTCCGCTGCGGTAGCTCCCATAACAGCATTAACTAAGAAAGGTGCAGATCCTGCTTCATGGTCTCCGGCAGCTATCCAAGCTTTTGGTCACTTGAAAACCGCCTTCAGTTCTGCACCTATCCTCATACATCCGGATCCCAAGCTACCGTTCACCTTGGAGGTAGATGCGTCAGACATCGGGGCCGGTGCTATTCTTTCCCAGAGAAGTAAACCTCAAGGCAGACTCCACCCCTGTACCTTTTTCTCGAAAAAAAATTCTCCAGCGGAACATTATGACGTGGGTAACCGGGAACTCCTAGCAATCAAGTTAGCCCTGGAGGACTGGAGACATCTGTTGGTAGGCACAGAGAACCCGATCACTATTCTCACAACCGCAAGAATTTGCTCTATATCAAGGGCGCCCGACGCTTAGGGGCTCGTCAAGCCTGGTGGTCGCTTTTCTTTTCCCGTTTTAATTTTATTATCTCTTTTCTTTCGGGTTCTAAAAATATCAAAAGCCGATTCTCTTTCCCGTCAGTTCCTGGAGGACGACAAAACCGAGGATCTGCAGGAACCCATTCTTCCCTCCAAATATATTCTCTCCGCCAACTCTTTTGATGCCTTGAGAGACATTGTACAAGAGCAGTCTCACATTCCTGAGGGTCTCGTAGTTCCTGATGGGCGATTGTTTACCTCACCACCTCATCGGAGGAAGGTCCTTGAATGGGGTCACTCTTTGAAGTCTTCAGGTCACCCAGGGCTAGAAGGACCAGAGATCTTGTGGAACGGATCTTTTGGTGGCCCGGCATGCAAAAGGACATGAAAGAATTCGTTGCTGCGTGCTAGAAATAAGACTCCCCGGGATAAACCACCAGGACTTCTTCGACCGCTGACCACCCCGGACCGTCCATGGACACCCTTGTCCATGTTCTTCATAGTCGAACTGCCGGTATCTAAAGGGATGAACACCATCTTAGTTGTGGTGGACCACTTTTCAAAGCAGTCTCAATTTATTCCGTTAAAAGGTCTACCCAACAGCTGGAGAGGCTATGGACAAAAGGGAGACATGGCACACATTTGGTGGACATGTCCGGAAATTCAGAAATACTGGGAAACCATACAGTCTATAATTAAAGAGGTCATAGGCCTCACCATACCTATTGATCCGCTGACCTACTTGTTGGCCAGGCCAATAGAGAATATTGACCGCCCAACAAGGAAATTAATCTCCTTCATTCTCACGGTGTCTAGATATGCGGTGGCCGCCTCATGGAAGAAGGTGTCTCCCCCCCCCCCCCAAGCAAACAGTCACAAAAAGAATCCAGGAGGTAATGCTCATGGAGCAACTATCAGCCTTCTTGAAAAGGACTACGGTCTCTTTCTACAAAGTATGGGAACCGTGGCTGATACGTTCAGCTAATTAACCCTGTCCCAACTCCCCTCCCACAACTAAAAATGATCAAGTCAAAGGAGAGACTCCATATGGGACACTGAGGAGGATGGGACATCCCCCACCCCTCCTCCCAACTCCTCCCCCTCCTACCCTCTCTATTTCTGTTTCCTTCCCCCCCCCCCCCCCGCTAGCCCCTACGGTCCGAGAAGAAGGGCTGGGGGCATGTTGAGACTGTGTCAAGGAAAAAATCCTGTATTAGGCTAAGATATCACATTGTATGCTGTATCAATGCCTAATAAAAAAAATTTGAAACAAAAAGGTCTACCCAACTCTCCCAAATTGGCAGACATCTTTATCAAAGAAATCTTTCACTTCCATGGGGTACCATTGGTCGTAGTCTCCAATAGAGGTTCACAGTTCATATCCAAGTTCTGGCGCTCCATATGCCAGTGACTAGGAATAGGGTTACAGTTTTCTTCGGGTTATGATCCCCAAACCAACGGTCAGACTGAGCGTACCAACCAGTCTCTCGAACAATACATCCGGTGTTTCATTTCGGACACTCAGGATAACTGGTCTGATCTTCTGCCCCGGGCCGAGTTCGCGCATAACAACTTGTGTAATAAATCCACCATGGAGTCGCCCTTTTTCATTAATTATGGGTTCCACCCATCACTTCTACCCATCTCTACACCCACTTCTGGGGTACCAGCAGCAGACGACAGAATTCTTAGTCTTCAAAATTTGTGGAAAAAGATCCAGGTGAACCTCAAGAAGGCAACTACCAGACAAAAGGCACAGGCAGACCGTCACTGAAGGAGGATCCAAGAGTTAAAAGGGTGTGGTTATCTGTTAGGAATATCAATCTCAAGGTCCCTACACTGAAACTGGCACCAAGGTTCATCGGATCATATTCCATCTTGGAAAAAGTCAACACAGTGGCATACCGTCTACGCCTTCCTCCTTCTATGAGGATCCCTTCTGTTTTTCATGTATCTCTGCTAAAACCAGTCTGTGGGATGCTCGCTTTCCTGACCCCTCCTCGTTTACGGCTCCTGTTCTCGTACATGGCCAACAAGAGTACGAGGTTCAGTCTATCTTGGACTCCAGGATTTCAAGGGGATCGGTCCAGTATCCCGTGCACTGGAAGGGTTTCGGACCCGAGGAACGATCCTGGGTTTCTCACCACTGTCTTCACGCTCCAAGACTTGTTCGCATCTTCCATGCCAAGTACCCTCACAAGCCATTCCTGAGACGCCCAAAGGTCGCTCCTGAAAGGGGGAGGGGGTACTGTAACGATCAGTGAGTCCCACTACCCTCAGCACGCAACGTCTTTACCTCGGCCCGCGATCGGGTGCTCTGCTTCCCCCACCACCTGCGGCGCGTCACCTGGGCCATCTATCAGCCGTCGGACTAGGGCGCACGCGCGAATTCCGCGCAGAAGTTTATACCAAGCCCTCTGGTCCCGCCTCTGGGTTGCACCCGCGCAGGGGCATCATTAGCACGTCACGTACGCGCGCTCTACTTGCGCAGGTACCGCATCACCAGCCTCTGCCTGTAAGCCCTCCCACACCAATCGCAACAGGCGTTCCTGACGTGCTGCCTCTTGCCTTGTCCTCATTGGTTCCTGTTTGCCTTATATGCTCAGCCATTTCACTGGTTCATCGGCTGAGCATAAACCTGCCTATGAGCGAAGTGTTCACTGCTGTCTTGCCTCCACAGTCTTGTCGTGTTTCCAGATCCTTGTTCCTGACCTTTGCTTTTCCTCCGGACTCTTCTGTTCTTCTGTCCTCGGCTATGCACCTCTCAATCCTGACCCCGGCTAGCTCCTCGACGATCTGCACCTCTCCAATACTGACCTCGGCAAAGTACCACGACGATCCGCCTCTGTCCAACCCAGACCATGGCTAAGTACCTCCTATGATCCGCTACTCTCCAACACTGACCTCGGCAAGTATTACTGACCATCCAGACCTCTCCTACCCCGACCAATCTACACTTTAGATGCGCCCACGCGGCTGTGGGTTGGTGTTATATCAAATCCCCATCTCGGGCCTCGCGATCACGCCTTGTTTGTGGTGAGCACTCCGTTACATCCACTCAATAAAGTTGAAGAAAATAGAAGGACTTTGTGTGCTTTAAAAAGGGGATGAGTTAAGCTACATTTATCTTCTCACATGCTACAGGTGTGCCTGGATCCAGAATATGCAGAGTACCTGCTAAATAGCTACAGTTGGAGGATATATATCAGTAGAGAGCCTGAGATTGGTAACATACACATGCGCATACACACGTGTATGCGATCAAATTGAACGCTCAGTTCTTGATATGATAAAATAAAAAATATTGTGCTAAAACTGTACCTGTAGCAAGAGAAGTTTTCCAGAGTAATTAGTACACTGCTTAAACTTGAAATGGTCCCTTAAATCAAGCTGGAGTCCAAAACAGCGAGAGCATCCGGCCACTTAAAATATTTACCACTATTTTTTTAACACATTTAATATTTTGATGTCCATTAAATAATTTTTCATACTTACAAAAAGCTGATATCCCGGAATATACCAGTGTGTGATGATATATATATATATATATATATATATATATGAATTTCTGCCTAATTTAGGTTAAACTATAATTGAAAACTTTTTTTTACTTCACAGATGACTGCAATAATTTTTCACCAACTGATACATTGACACTATGATGCATTCTAAATGATCACTATTCCACAATTGTAAAATAAAGTTTGCTCAGAAGACAGAATAATTTTTTATTGAGTAAACTATTATTGAATAAACACATTTTAAAATATTATTATTTAAAACATTTTTCACTCTATTTGGGGATTGTTCTTGAAGATATATTCTGCCTGTAAAAGAAAAGATACAAATATATTAAAATAGCAAAACTTTGTTTTACAGGTCAAAGTTAAAGCAGGAACCCCGCCTTTTTTTTTTTTTTTTTACAGAATTCGATCAGCGGGCTCATCCAACAGGCAGTCACAATGTCATCCACTGGTGATGTTGCGACTTCCTATTGGCCCACGGGATCTGCGAGATTTTGCTGCCATTTTTGCTTCCCTTAAAGAGGGACTTCTGTCGACTTTTTTTGTGTGTTTTTTTTAAGGTAGCAATACTGCTTACTCGTGTTTTTTTTTTACCTGTTGATTATTTTACATAATATAAACCGAGAGTCCTTCAGCTGAACAGCACTATTATTAGGTTTCAGGATTCCCTCGTTCACAAGATATTTACCGGTTCAGTTGTGTGTGTTTTCTCTGCCTTCAAAGAGTACTCCTGGGGACACATTATGGTTTAAAAAAATAGGTTTGAAGCAGGGGGTCTCTGGAGCTGAACCGTGTTGATTTTAGCACCACCCCTGCTTCCCGAGATACTTCCCTTGGAAGGGGTTTCCAGCAGCTCTGCAATTTAAATGTTCCGGGATTCTTTAAAGCAGCAGTCTGCGATGATCATCATTTTGGGGCATTTTTACTCATGCTAATAATATAACTCTTCCTGTTCTTTCCAAAGCTGTTTTTATTTGTTAAATCTGATGCTCTGTTCATGATATAGTGAGTGAGGGAGTATACGGAGGTTAAAATGGAGCTTTCCCCAGAGCCCAGTGTGTCTAAAAGTTACCATGGTATCCTTAGATGCTAGACATGATTTATAACCCTAACCCTCAGAAGCTAGACATGATTTATAACCCTAACCCTCAGAAGCTAGACATGATTTATAACCCTAACCCTAACCCTCAGAAGCTAGACATGATTATAACCCTAAAAACATATATTTTTTTTTACAAAAGAAGAGCAGACAAGGAGACAAGATACTAGTGACCTAGGAGTTACTCTCCTACAGGCTTCTGGGGAATGGCTGCGTTAACATGAGACAATTACAACCACTATAAATGTAAAAGCAATGGTCTGAAAGGACCAGTCCTACTGTTATGTAACACGCATTACACATTTGTCAAATATAACACCATATTATTATACACTGAAAGTATTTTTGTATTATATTTAAAAAGACATTTCAGATTAGGACTTTGCAGTTAATCGCTATTGTTTATTAATTAATGTTAAACAGTTTTCAACAATTCTTTTCATATACAGCAGGACAAAGTGCAAGAAAAATATAGACTATTGCTGTATTCACCCAGTAACTTTAGAATTAAAGAAAATAAATATGGCATCATTATTTCTTTATAAAAGTAGAACATGAATCTCAATTCTGTATCCATAATTGAATATGCGGTGAAGACCTCTTCTCTGTGCTTGAGAAGATGGTAGTCTCACTCGTTGGACTTCGGTATGGGTCTTCTCCAGCAATATAGAGACATCATAACATGCTGAGGTGGAACCTCTGACTGATGAATGCTATGTGGACATCATGCCTTCTGCTCGCTCTTCCCACCACTCCAGGTTCTTCCTAACTGACTGACAGAAACATCATATGTATGAAACTACTATTTTCCAAAGCAGATGTGGTATGGCTTGTGAGGGAGGTGAATCGATGAGGACTGGCATCTTATGTGAAACTTATTGCAATCCTGACCTGTTTCCTAACATCAACTAAAAGTAGGTGCACTGCTAAATCCAGGTCTTGTTTCAAAGATCTGTTTTAACCAAGCAGATTAAAAAATATCTTACCAGATAGTCCACAGGGTCATCTGGTCTGACTTTGCAGCATTCGGTCAGACCCTGCATAAGGGTTGGCATGACATTTTTCATTAAATAATTTCTTAAGGGAATAGACTGGGCTTCCAGTAACTCTTGTTCTTGCCTTTTTACCTCCTCAAGACGTTTATTCTGTAACAGATATGCACACGGTTTTGATGATACATATGTTAATTCTCACACACATGTAATATTTAGTCAGGACAAATAATGCATTTCCTAAAAAGGCCATTTGTGAAAAAAAAATTGTGAGAGAAACTTGCACTATATGAATTATACAGCTAAACCCCGTTATAACGCGCCTCGTTATACCGCGATTCGGTTATAACGCGGTTTTCCCGTGGCTCCCGTTTTAAAAAAAAAAAAAAAAAATTAAAAAAATTTTTTTTTTAATTTTTTTTTTTTTTGCACACTGCACACACTGCACACACTGCACACACTGCACACACTCACTGCACACACACTGCTCATTGCTCACACTGCCACACTGCACACACACTGCACACTGCACACACACTGCTCATTGCTCACACTGCACACACACTGCTCATTGCTCACACTGCACACACTTACACACTGCACACACACTGTACACTGCACACACACTCCTCATTGCTCACACTGCACACACTGACACACTGCACACACACTGACACACTGCACACACACTGTACACTGCACACACACTCCTCGTTGCTCACACTGCACACACTGACACACTGCACACACACTGCACACTGCACACACACTGCTCATTGCTCACACTGCACACACTGACACACTGCACACACACTGTACACTGCACACACACTCCTCATTGCTCACACTGCACACACTGACACACTGCACACACACTGTACACACACTGCACACTGCACACAATTATTATATAGAAATAAACAAACAACTGCACTTTAACAGATGTATTTTGCCTGTACAACGTCTTGTGACTTTTGTTTGACAAAGTTAAGGGGGTGGGAAGTCATTGTGCTGTGGGGGGGTGGTGGGGCCCTGCGCTGCGGCTACGGCGGGCCCTGTACTGCGGCGGGGGGGGGGGGGGGGGGGGTTAGCGGTCTGTGTGTGTGAGTGCGAGTGCCTGTCTGTGTGTGTGTGTGTGTGTGTGTGAGTGCGTGAGTGCCTGCATGTGTGTGCGCGCGTGTGTGTGTATGAGTGCGTGAGTGCCTGTGTGTGTGTGTGTATGTATGTATGTATGAGTGCTCCAGCCCGAGTCCGTGGAGGGAGGGGGTGGGGGAGAGTAGCGGGTCCCTCCTGCAGCCAGTGGAGGGAGTGGGGGGAGAGTAGCAGCTCCCTCCTGCAGTCCGGGGAGGGGGGGGAGAGTAGCAGCTCCCTCCTGCAGTCCGGGGAGGGGGGGGAGAGTAGCGGGTCCCTCCTGCAGCCCGTGGAGGGAGGGGGAGAGTAGCAGCTCCCTCCTGCAGTCCGTGGAGGGAGGGGGGGGAGAGTAGCGGGTCCCTCCGCTCAAGCCACGCCCCCCCTCCCTGTCAAACCTCCCACCTCCCGCTCACCTCCCGCTCCGGCTCTTACACTTACTTACACACACACTCAGACACTTACACACACTGACAGACACTCACACACACTTACAGACACTCACAGACACTCACACACACTTACAGACACTCACACACACTCACGCACACTTACGCACACTCACACACACTCACGCACACTCACGCACACTCACACACACTCAGACACTCACACACACTCACACACACTTACACACACTCACAGACACTCACACACACTCACACACACTCACACCCACTTACACACACTTAGACATTCACAGACACTCACACACACTTACACACACTCACACACACTCACACACACTCACACACACTCAGACACTCACACACACTTAGACACTCACACACACTCACACACACTCACACTCACAGACACTCACACACACTCACACACACTTACAGACACTCACAGACACTCACACACACTTACACACACTTAGACACTCACAGACACTCACACACACTTACTCAGACACTTACACACACTCACAGACACTTACACCAGCACCACCACCCGCTCCCCCCCCTCCTCCCGCGCAGGCAGCGGGAGCACCGGGGACAGCGGTGGGGAGAAGAAACCCCCCGCTACCACCTCCGTGCAGGCAGCGGGAGCACCGGGCACGTGGAGGGATCTGAGGTAAGCGGCGACCTGAGGGACATGCCCGCTCCCATCTCCTGCCCCGCGGCCTGTCCCGCGGTGACAGGGGGAAGCGGGGACAGGAGGGACATGCCCGCTCCCATCTCCTGCCCCGCGGCCTGTCCCGCGGTGACAGGGGGAAGCGGGGACAGGAGGGACATCCCCGCTCCCATCTCCTGCCCCGCAGCCTGTCCCGCGGTGACAGGGGGAAGCGGGGAGCGGAGGGACATGCCCGCTCCCATCTCCTGCCCCGCGGCCTGTCCCGCGGTGACAGGGGGAAGCGGGGACAGGAGGGACATGCCCGCTCCCATCTCCTGCCCCGCAGGCTGTCCCGCGGTGACAGGGGGAAGCGGGGAGCGGAGGGACATGCCCGCTCCCATCTCCTGTCCCGCGGGATGAATATGCGCTAAAGCGGCGGCCATTTTTTTTTCTCGCGACCCCGTTAGTAACGCGGTGGTCTCGGGGTGGACCCCGAGACCCGCGTTATAACGGGGTTTAGCTGTATTATATATTTGTACGATTCCCGGTGCTTAGCATTGTGAGCTATAAAGCCCCATTAAAAAAACTATTCTTCTGCAGGTTCATTAATCTCCCTCATTGGAGGCTCTAAAAATCTCCTGACGAGACACTGGCCAAAGACACGACGGCCATCTACAATTATTCTCAGGTCACCAAGATTCACATGGTCATACTGTAGGTGTAAAGCGGTCATCTGCATGGCACTGATTCTTTATGGAAAACATTAGGAAATACTGATTTGCATTCTAGGAATTCACTAAGTTCATGAAATGCTTTTGATCCAAAGTTTACTAATCACTAATGTAGCAATATACTTGCTAGCTCAAAAAAAGAATTCAAAGTATTTTTAGATTTGGAATGAAAATGATTTATCTGCTGCCAGACATACCCACTCCTCCCAACGGGCAATCTTTTCTGCGGCCTCCTCTGCCTCTTTCCGCTCTTGTTTTGCTTTTATTTCTGCTTCAAGAGCTAGAGATTCTTCAGCTGTTTTATGTTCCAGTTCTGCAATTTCTTCAGGTGACAAGCCGTAGTTTTGAGGTTGCCCAACAGGTTTAATAATTTGTTTCAGCACATCTCTGTAGTGTGAATCATCATCTTTAGATACATCTTAAAGACAAAAAATAAAATAATGTTAAAGCAGCAATCCCCCCTAAGAAGCCCCCCTTTTGTCTTACAGGATTGGGACTGGTGGATCCTCCAGAGCTGCCATGCTATTTTCAGCTCTGGAGACCCCCTGTTAACTGAAATACTTAATAGTGAAGTTACCGATATAACTTCCTGGTTCTTAAAGGGGATTTAAATGGCCGTCCAATATAAGCCGCAACTGATGATGTTGCAGGTTCCTATTGATTTAAAATGTGATAGTGATTTTGTTTCACCTGGAGGGAGATTTAAACTCTGTAACTTCCCAAGTAAGTATCTCGGGAATTGGGGCCCCTCCATAGCTTCATGGTTCAGCTCCACGGAACCCCCCCCAGGTCCCATCCTGTAAAACAAAAGTAGGGGGATCTTTGCTTCAGTACATTTATATACCTATGTGCTGTGGGTGGATTTCAGCCTCATCAAAATAGTTGAGAACAGTTTCATCCTCGGTGTTTGAATCGCGGAAGTGAGTGAGAGTTCTCAGGAAACGTTCCTGGGCATAGTGTGTTCCTGCAACAACACTCTCTGGGAGATTGGTAACTCGGGTTTTAAGGAATTCATCAGGAGCATCCAGCGATATAACATAATCTGTGAAGACACAACATGTTTTAATATGATATATATATATATACTATATATATATATATATATATATATATATATATATCTTATACTATATTAGTGAAAGCACTGTATGCCTGCCTGCCTGCTGCCTGGATGTCCGGTGTCCCTAGGGGAAATCTGATTGGTCCCTTGGCCCGCCCCCGCACACCTCTCATTGGCCTGAGGTGGAGTGACGGGCCAAAGGACACACAGGGACACACACACACACACAGGGACACACACACACACAGACACACACACACAGGGACACACACACGGACACACACACACACACAGGGACACACACACACACAGGGACACACATACACAGGGACACACACACACACAGGGACACACACACACAGGGACACACACACACACACAGGGACACACACACACACAGGGACACACACACACACACCGGGACACACACACACACAGGGACACACACACACAGGGACACACACACACACACACACACACACAGGGACACACACACACACACAGGGACACACACACACACACAGGGACACACACACACACACAGTAGGGGGGGGTGTACATTAGCAGCATGTATAACCCGGGGGGTGGGGCTCACATACCCACCGGTCCCGGAGCCTCCGCCTCTTCCTCCCCGAACATCAGCCTCCACACCCGCGCGCACCTCCTCCTCTCCTCGTGTCTCCCGCGCTTTCAGCCCCCCCCCCCGGCGCCGCTACAGTCAGCGGGGGAGCGAGTGCCCGGGACACAGCGGGGGAGCGAGTGCCCGGGACACAGCGGGGGAGCGAGTGCCCGGGACACAGCGGGGGAGCGAGTGCCCGGGACACAGCGGGGGAGCGGCCACAACAAGCTGCCTCCCGCCTCAGATCCACGTGCGAGCTGCCGGACGGCTGAGGGAGCGGCCTTCACCTCCCCTCACCTCCCTCCACCCCCCCTTCACCTCCCATCCACCTCCCCTTCACCCCCCCCTTCACCTCTCCTCCACCCCCCCTTCACCTCCCCTCCACCCTCCCCCTCCACCCCCCACCCCCACCACCTCCCCCCCTTCGCACCACCTGCCCCCCCTTCCCACCACCTCTCCCCCCCTCCCCCCCACCACCTCCCCCCCTCCCACCACCTCCCCCCCTCCCCACCACCTCCCCCCCTTCCCCCCTCCTCCCCACCCCCCCCCCCCTTCTCCCTCCTCCCCACCACCTCCCCCCCTTCCCACCACCTCCCCCCCTTCTCCCCACCACCTCCCCCCTCCTCCCCCCTCCTCCCCACCACCTCCCCCCTCCCACCTCCCCCCCTTCCCACCACCTCCCCCCCTTCCCACCACCTCCCCCCCCTTCCCCTCCCCCCCACCCCTCACCCCCCTTCACCTCCCCTCCCCCCCCGGCGCCACTACAGTCAGCGGGGGAGCGAGCGCCCGGGACACAGCGGGGGAGCGGCCACAACAAGCTGCCTCCCGCCTCAGATCCACGTGGGAGCTGCCGGACGACTGAGGGAGCGGCCGGACGGCTGAGGGAGCGGCCGGACTGGTGAGTGAGCGGCCTTCACCTCACCTCCCCTCACCTCCCTCCACCTCCCCTCCACCTCCCCTTCACCCCCCTCCACCTCCCCTTCACCTCTCCTCCACCCCCCCCTTCACCTCCCCCTCCACCCCCCCCTTCACCTCACCCCCCACCCCCTTCACCTCCCCCCCTTCCCACCACCTCCCCCCCCCTTCCCACCACCTCCCCCCCCCCTTCCCCCCACCTCCCCCCCCTTCCCACCACCTCTCCCCCCTTCCCACCACCTCTCCCCCCCTTCCCCCCTCCTCCCCACCACCTCCCCCCCCCTTCCCCCTCCTCCCCACCACCTCCACCCCTCCTCCCCACCACCTCCCTCCCTCCCCCACCCCCCCTTCCCACCACCTCCCCCCTCCACCACCTCCCCCCTCCACCCCCTTCCCCTCCCCCCCTTCCCCCCCTCCCCCCTTCCCCTCCCCCTCCCCCCCCCTTCTCTTCCCCTCCCCCCCCCCTTCCCTTCCCCTCCCCCCCCTTCCCCTCCTCACCACCTCCCCCCCTTCCCCCCTCCTCACCTCCCCCCCCCTTCCCACCTCCTCCCCCCCCCCCCTTCCCACCTCATTGGTCCCTTGGCCCGCCCCCGCACACCTCTCATTGGCCTGAGGCGGAGTGACGGGCCAAAGGACACACAGGGACACAAACACACACACACAGGGACACACACACACACACACACACACGTAGACACACACACACACACGTATACACACACACACGTATACACACACACTCGTATACACAAACACACACACGTAGACACACACACATAGACACACACACACGTGGACACACACACACACATACACACACGCACGTAGACACACACATGTACACGTACACACACACACATGTACACGTAGACACGTACACACACACACATGTACACCTATACTCACACACATGTACACGTACACACACACATGGAGACATACACTCACACACGTACACACACACGTATACATACACACAATGTATACACACACATGTATACACACACACACACATATACACACACACATATACACACACACGTATAGACACACACGTGTATACACACACACGTGTGTATACACACACACACGTGTGTATACACACACACACGTGTGCATACACACACACGTGTGTATACACACACACGTGTATACACACACGTGTATACACACACACACACGTGTATACACACACATGTGTATACACACACAAACATGTTGTATACACACAATATATACATACACACAATGTATACATACACACATGTATACATACACACATGTATACACACACACACATGTATACACACACACACATGTATACACACACACGTACACATACACACACACACACACATGTATACACACACACACACACATACAATGTATACAAACAAACATGTATACACACACACACTATCCCCAGCACCACCACATCAGCACACCGGTATCCCATGCCCCCCCCCAGCACACTGGCATTCTCGGCTCCCCGCCATTCCCAGCCCCCATCAACACCATCAGCACCCACACATCGCAACCTTTGCACCTCCCCCATCGGCACACCCACATCCGCACCCCCACATCAGCACCAAACCCTCCCAAATCAGCACACCGATACAATCACCATCAGTACAGCCACAGCAGCACTACCTCCGCACATGGGCCGTGTGGACCACTCCCCACCCAAATGCCACACCCACACCACAAACATCCCGGGCAACGCCGGGCTCTCAGCTAGTATATATATATATATATATATATATATATATATATATATATATATATATATATATATATATATATACAGTGTTCGACAAACCTATACATTTGCTCGCCCCGGGCGAGTGGATTTAACCCCCGGGCGAGTAAATATTGGCCCAAGCAGCACACGTTTGGTACTAGGTGGCGAGTAGATTTTTTTGTGTGGCGAGTAGATTTTTTGGTGATTTGTCAACCACACACATATATATAGTCAATGCATTGACTAAGGGTTGCTCATGTAATGTGAGCATGAGATAAAAAGTGGCACTGTGTGCTCATTTGCATGTCATTTCCCAGAATCCCTTGCTGCAGTGGAAGTGCTGTTTGCTGGGTGATAATGGTGAAAGACAGGGTTGCAGACCTGTCTAAGACATGCAAATGAATATACAGGAATATTTACAGTTGCTATATATATATATATATATATATATATATATATATATATATATATATATATATATATATATATATATATATATATATATATATATATATATATATATATATATATATATATATATATATATTAGTATAGAAATAAGTTTTGTTTAGAATAATGTACATTTTAGACTATACTTACCACTCACGGATATTCAAGAAAATGGGTTTATCTATTTATTTACTATTAAGTAAAAAGTAAGATTTGAAGGAAATCCAAATGAACTGGATAGACAGTGAAACGATCTATTGGACTATGCCAGCCCGTGAGACCCAGAAAACACTAATATACTTTCGGACAGTAAACAGTATATACAGAACCGTGTGCATGTACTGTGTGTATATATATATTTACATATGTACGTGTATATATGTGCACACACACACACGAATAAGTCAGATCATGGTATATGCCTCATAAGGCACTCTAAAAGGCACTGTGAGTTCAGCCATTTTGAAACTTTCTAGATATAGTTTTCATGCATCGGTAACAAACCTGGGGTGATAGTACTATCAAAGTTGGGCATTTTGCCTCTGATTTCTTCCTCATCTTCCTCATCTTTCACTGCAAAATGCAAAACAAAGATAAAATATTAAAATTACCCATGGCCCAATCATTCATTGTTTTTTGTATGGAACGATATGGGGTAATTTTATAGAATCTGAAGCAGCCTTTAAAGGGAGATTTGGGCCGCAAATGGCTTGTACAGCTGTACTATAGAAGAAAGCCTTATATATAAAGAATAGTTTTTTTGAAAATGAAAGAGTGCTTTGGGTCATAAAAATGAATTTCTCACCTAAAATCACTAGCGCCATATGTTGGTGTCATTATTCATTATTGTTTGGATGGTGTGCGTCAGGTTCATACACATGACGCATTAAGAATTGTTTGTGTCTATTTGCATTTTCAAAGTGTCCTCAAAAGATCTTAAAGTATTTTATACACCCCTTTATAGCCATATGTGAAAATAAATAAATAAATAATTATTTATAAAAATCTATTTTAGTCATACCAGTTATAAAAATGCAATGGAGAGGGCAGAAGGGAATGAAAGGGAATTGGGATAGAGCTGTTACAAAATCCCAAAATGGCAGAAAAGTATAATAGTCCTTTGCACATTTGCTAGAGGTTTCAACTGGGCACTGATGATTTAAAGAACAATGTAACATACGGGCAAAGAGCTCCTTTGCATGTTCATAGGTCTTGGGGTAACCATCAAGGACAAAGCCTTGGTTCTGGCAAGGCATAGATTGTAACTTTTCCCTCATGAACTTGATTACGTAGTGGTCATCCAGGCGACCTGCAGGTTTACAAGATGATAAGGCATGTAATAATGATGTTCACGTGTGTTATAATAATAATAATAGCATATTCTTGTATAGCGATGCTAGTTTTACGTAGCTCTTTACAGAGTCATTTTGCAGACACAGTCCCTGCCCCGTGGAGCTTACAATCTATGTTTTGGGTGCCTGAGGCACAGGGAGATAAAGTGACTTTCTCAAGGTCACAAGGAGCTGACACTGGGATTTGAACCAGGTTCCCCTGCTTCACACTCAATGCCAATCAGTGTCTTTACTCACTGAGCCGCTCCCTCTCCCAGGTTCCCCTGCTTCACACTCAGTGCCAGTCAGTGTCTTTACTCACTGAGCCGCTCCTTCTCCCAGGATCCCCTGCTTCACACTCAGTGCCAGTCAGTGTCTTTACTCACTGAGCCGCTCCCTCTCCCAGGTTCCCCTGCTTCACACTCAGTGCTAGTTAGTGTCTTTACTCACTGAGCCGCTCCTTCTCCCAGGTTCCCCTGCTTCACATTCAGTGCCAGTCAGTGTCTTTACTCACTGAGCCGCTGCTTCTCCCAGGTTCCCCTGCTTCAAACTCAGTGCCAGTCAGTGTCTTTACTCACTGAGCCGCTCCTTCTCCCAGGTTCTCCTGCTTCAAACTCAGTGACAGTCAGTGTCTTTACTCACTGAGCCGCTCCTTCTCCCAGGTTCCCCTGCTTCAAACTCAGTGACAGTCAGTGTCTCTACTCACTGAGCCGCTGCTTCTCCCAGGTTCCCCTTCTTCACACTCAGTGCCAGTCAGTGTCTTTACTGACTGAGCCGCTCCTTCTCCCAGGTTCCCCTGCTTCACACTCAGTGCCAGTCAGTGTCTTTACTCACTGAGCCACTCCTTCTCAGTGTTACAGTTCTTATACTGCTTGGACTTTCCCTTTAACTGAACATGTCTCCGGAAAGCAATATGTAGGCAGAACAATTACATGCCTAAAAGATGGCATACTTCAACATAAAAGGCTGTGACATGGATTATCTTCTACACTACAGAGACATTTTGTTAGATACCATGACTCAGTAACTATACTTTTGAGAAGTTTGTTGGATTTTTCCCTTAGAAAAAGTTTTTCGCTATGGTTTAAAAAAATTGTGGTTTTGATCTTATATTATTTGTTTTTTTATTTTTAATATTTGTGTAATTTGGTATCTATGTGTAAGTCTCTATCTATTATGAGTCCCACAGCTGTTGTTTGTGTCTCTGACCCACGAAACGCGTCAGAGACATTACCTGCCTATGTTGATCTACTATGGGAGCTCTGTGATTTTACAAAGATTGAAACAAAATGAAAAATATTTCACCTTGCAATGCGTGAGTAACCCCCCCTGTATGTTTGGTTGCTTCCTAACCTTGATATTTAATTGAAGATGATAAAGTTAGTTGCATGAAAAGCTCAGAATAATATTAGCGAGTATGCAGTTTTAGGAACATTAATAAAAAATATTTGTTTAGTATGAAATAATAGTAAAATTCTAATAACAATAATGACTTATGTAATTGCTAGTTTTATGAAGTTCAGTGCAGGCATAATGAACCCGAAACCTGAAGAGTTAATCAACTTTTGGTACGTGAGGCATATGGAGGGAAAACATGGAGTATCCATATGCTGTACAAGTGGGAATCATGGGTTTTGGAGCTAAAAAGGCAATATAAATGGAAACCTTTTGGCTTCAAAGACTGTGAATACACTCAAATCCATAAAACCGCTGATGCCAAGAATGAGTAAAACTCCAAATTGGTACTGGTACTGGTACTGAATCTAAAGGCCTTAATTTAATATGGTGGTCCACAGCAGCAGATCACACTATGATCAGCAGAAAACTGCTAGTAAACTCAATGCTATTTAATGTGAAGATGCTCTGTAATTGGTTGCTTGGAGCACATTAAATAAGTCCATAACGTTCTTACTTCAGAGGACAGTTCTCTATGCAGAAGGTCATTTTCCATTCTTCTGGAAGGCACAGTTAGTTGAATCAGAATAAAGGAGAAAGAGACAGCATTCTTGAAAGACTCACGGTCCAGATATGTCCTTACAAAGAAACTTCACTTCTGGTATCAAACAAATCTTCATTTATTTCAGTAGAACAGTAGCACAAACACAATGTTTCAGGCCAAGAAGCCGTTCCTCAGATAGCCACACCTACCCCTTTCTCCTTTATTCTGCGACTACTTTTACAGTTTTTTGCCCGCTGTTTTTGAGACCAAGTACCAAGTGAGATTTTTGTAGACATTTTGTATAAAACTTTTTCCCACTTGATAGTATTTTTTCTATACATTGTACAATTTGTTGAATCAAATACCTCCATTTTGCTCCATGTTCTCCTTTACTAAATCCAAGATTTCTTGCACATTATCATCTCCTTCTTCCTCCTCCTCTTTTGAAAGTTTTTCCTATGTATTCACACACAAAGAGTGATCAATATTAAATGATAACAACACATAAATAAAAGAATATGCGGACATATAGTATTAGACACAAATTTTTGGCAAACAAATGTTTGTTTTAGCTTTCACTATCCTCAACCACGCTAAAGGGAGGATATGCAATTCCGTGGCATGTAATACGTGGATACAGCTGACACTACAGTTTGCATATTGTTTCCATTCCAGCTGCCGTAGAGATGGAGTTTATGGTCAGTATTTGGATGTCAAAAACTATCACATTGCAAAGAACATAAAGAATGAGTTAGCAGAACTTACCAATTTTTTTATGGCTTCCGTGATGACGTCTTTTATTTTAACGTGATGCAGTTTGTAATGTTTGCACAGTAATTCAGAAACAGATGTTTTTCCCACCGCTGGAGGACCGAGGATACAGATTTTGATGGGCTAAAACAAAAAGGAATACAACAATGTTCCAATGTTTTGTTTATGAAACAGATTTGCACAATTCCTTATTACTTGACATAACTCTGGGGCTGTGTGAGGTTCCTGCCGTTTGGTTGCCTTGTGAAAAGCATCATTATGAGGAATGTAGTATACAAATCTTAGAATTAAGGGAGGTATTCATTAAACTGTGACAGTGCCGATCAGGTCACAATCGCACTGTTTCAATGGGAGTTGCCATGCAAAACATAAGGGTTTCAGTGCACGTGTAAAATGTTAGTAAATATCCACAGAAAAGATCCAGAAATATGAGATAACAAAAGCAAGACCTTTTCTCTGCAGATTCCAGAAGAAAAGGTGTATTTAATTGTACCAAAGTTGGAGGTGTGACATGATGCAGAATAGTTTTGCAGCGTCACTAATGGTTTATTGACTACAAAATCTCTCAAAACAGAGGCTCAGATTACCAGAAGTCCCCGGCTTTGCTTGTAGTCCTTGATCACTGCTTCAATATTCTCCAGCAGACCTGTCTGGGCCACCCAGTTGATATGAAAGTTCTCTTTTAGGAAAACCGCCTCCATCCTCAGATTCACCAATAAAGTGTCAATTTCTAATTGCTAAAGTAAAGTGAAAAAGATGTGTTCATGGAATTGTTAGTAGGGAAACAGAAAGAAGAAATCATGTGCTAGAGATGGGCTCAGTTTTTTTATTTTTAACACCGACAATCCAGAATCCGCGCGTTTCACAATCCAGAATCCACACGTTTCACAATTCAGAATCCACGCGTTTCACAATCCAGAATCTGCGGGTTTTACAATCCAGAATCCGCGGGTTGGATTGTTAAAATCCATCAGTATATTGCATCCAATGGTGCTTTTGGATTAATCTGCGTGGATTGAAACAGTAACAATCCGTTGGTGGATTTCGGGGAACGGATTTGGACTGGTTCTTCCATCTCTAGTGGTCAGATATACACAGATAGAAGCCGGATATTAATTTTACAATCGTAATACACAAAGAGGTGCAAAGACATGCAATGCCGGCCTGCCCAATACTGAAGAGATTCAAAAACAAACTTCTGAACGTTTTAAGCAGATGTATCTAAATCATTTACAGGGTAATTTGTATGTTATATCTACATTATTGTAGGTGCTGCTTGTAAACCTTTAAATAAAGCAATGTACTACCTAATGAATACATTATACAGAACTGCTAAAATTTCATCCAATCATTACATTATATGTTT
Source organism: Ascaphus truei (assembly GCF_040206685.1). Taxonomy (NCBI): domain Eukaryota; kingdom Metazoa; phylum Chordata; class Amphibia; order Anura; family Ascaphidae; genus Ascaphus; species Ascaphus truei. The sequence continues at coordinate 40,568,575 of NC_134491.1, forward strand.
TATTACTTTGCTTTTGCCTTTCTATTATTGTAACTTCTAATGGATAAATATTAAATATTACGATAGTGGCAATACTGTGTCTATTTAAAGTTTATCAACTATAAAAGCTGCAAAGGATTTCTATGTTTTAAAGGTTTTACAATATAATTTTAAGGTGTGCTTAAAATCAGATACTGTAGTGTGAGAAGATTGATATTTTTCATATAGCTAATAGTTCAATATCATAATAATATACAAAAGTGCAACCCCCAAAAAAACTTCCCCTTCTAACTTACATTCATGAAATCACACTTTCATTTTCTAAATCATCTCTTGAAATAACATGAAACAGAATCATTTCAGAGACCATAAAACCATTTCCTTATAAGAAAAAATATCAGCCTTTTCTCTTAAAAAACATAATAAACCAAAAAATGTGAGCGCTAAAGCATAAATGATAAAAAAAAAAAAATATCTCTGTGAGTGCATAAAATGGAATCGTAAAATCAACACAAATACTAGCACGTTGTTCTACCATTCAGATACAGGGAAAGCAAGCAGATAAAATAGACTTCTTGATTTAACAAAAATATACAAACTGTTAATTCTTTCTTCAGGAATGCATTCTCTTTGGGGACCTTCTGGATTTTTCCTGACCCAAGGTTAGTGCTGATACACTGCCAAAGTTAAAAAAAATAGCAAGAGTTTACATAAAGGTTATTATATCGCACATAGAAAGAGAGAAACGTCAAAAATGCCCCAATTTGTAATTACAATAATACAATAATGCCATTTGAATAATGCCATGAAACTTTATTACTATTTTCTTACCATAATAATTTCCTCTAGTGTGTGCACTGCATCATCCACAGCAAAAAGGTAGTGCGTTCTTGGTCGATGGTCGGCTATGTTTTGTACCACACTAAAATTGAGCAATAACAATATTCATGATTTGTTGAATACGTTTAAATCAACCTAACTAATGCAAATAGGAGAATTGTACATGTGGATATAAAACCTTGTACGTTTCATATACTGTATGCTGTTTCGATTGGTTAAATTATTACAATGAGATGGCAGGTTTAAATGCCCCTCCTAATACTAATGTGACTGTATTTTAGGTGTGAACACTGCATAGCATTCTGAAAAAGGGAATCATGGAAATGTGGAATGACTTCCAAATTGAGGTCTTTGTTTTTTTTAATTAACTTGTATAGAAAGTTATAAAGTAACGTATTTGTGTTTGTAATCATTTTAAAAGCTGATAAAGAATAAAAAAAATACCACAGAAACTCACCTACAAAGAGACATATACACTAAAATCCCAAAATCTGTGCAGCACAGTTTTATCCCTGACTATAATCTTATTTATTTAGTTGAAACTAGAAATACTGTAGTAAAAATGTACACATTTATGTTAAACAATAAATGTTGATGTAAATAATGTTACCCTGCCAAATCAGTGACGTGAATTAAGGGAATACAATTCATTCCTTCTCCAAATACAGGCAATGTGGGAGTCTCTACCAGCCACGCTTCCTTAAAAAGAAAGAATAGGAATGAATGTGGAGAGAGCTCCATGTCACTTTGTGACTTTAGTTTGCAGTTAAGTCAAAACATCGTTTATATTACAAGCACACATATCTGAATTGTTGTCTTTTTTCTCTATGATTGAAGTAGATGCAGTCGTAGTCTAGATCTGAGATTTAGGATTACAGCATCTTGAAATGACATCCCATCATCATTTCAAACCACAAGTTATGTTATTCTCAGCAGGGAAAATATCATGAGGATTTCCAGAGATTAATTGGTAAATTGCAAATGTATTCAGCAATAATTTCCTATGGGAATCAGACGCTTGTGTAACCCCTTCCCCCATCCTAAGGCACGTTCTATAGTGCCGGGCGCGGATTTTTAGTTGGCTGATGTCAGTCAGCCTTTCTATACAAGAACCGCGCACGGCAGGGAGAGGGGAGGCGACAGACAGCGGTGAAGATGAGGAAATCATCTTTTCGCGCCGCTGCCTGCGCTCAAATGTGTGTGTGTGTGTGTGTGTGTGTGTGTGTGTGTGTGTGTGTGTGTGTGTGTGTGTGTGTGTGTGTGTGTGTGTGTGTGTGTGTGTGTGTGTGTGTGTGTGTGTGTGTGTGTCAAGGAATGCAAAACAAAAAAAAAATATTTATTAAACTTTTTTTTTCTTTAAAAGATCTTATTTAGGACGTACTTTCACTCCAACCCATGCACACATATATACTCACACATACATACACACACATATACATTACCTGCAGCTCCCGGCACTATATACAGAAAAAGCATGCGGCACGTGCACGCGCGTTCGCATAGGAACGCGTGGCCGTACGCTGTATATTACAGCCCTAAGGGAGATTTAGTTCTGGTTACCGGGTGTAGTGCTGCTCACCTGTTAGGTGACCAGGAGTCTGAGCTTCCACCGGTGTTAATGGGGATAAACAGGACTGTCTTTCGGATGGGCGACTAACCAGGAAGGACGACTTGGCATCATAACGTGACCCCTACGAGAACGGTATCCACGTGTTGTGTGTCACGGATTTGTGAATTGATGAAACAGTGTGCTCAACTTGGTGCTGACTTACCTGTTTATTCCTCTGATGCTGCACTTCAATTACCTTACCTGTAAGTAAGAATAGGGACTTGTGGCCTAATACATTTACCTGTCAAACTTACTTAAAGAGGTCTGTGTTTGTCTTCTTTTCATTTGTACACATATTTGGAGGTTCCCTGGCATAACTTTGAAGGGCTGAGGAACCAAGCCCTTTGAAGACTACAACACTAGACCCTCGTCATCTTGAATTATTAAGGACTATTGGTTGAGCACTGGTAATCTGTTTTGTTTAGTCCCGGCTGTGGCCCTTATCAATGCAAGGCCAGTTGGCATGGCACATGTCATAGAGAGCCAGCAGGCAGCCCTGCTCTTATCGTGGAGAGATTTCTTCATGAGCTGCAGCCCACAAATCAATCATAAAAGGCCCGCACGTCCTTCTGTGTAGGCGAAGGTGGTGGCGGAAGTACTGGCTGAAGATGAGGCGTTCCACACCTCTTGCAGCGAGATCTGACTGCCAATTACCCGCCAGGGTAATCACATCTTGAGCATACGCATTGAAGAAAGTCCTCTCTGTTAACAGAATTCCTCCTGGTAGTGTATACTGGGTAGCAGTTTTCTCAGCCATCATATCACTAGTACCGGGAGCAGTCTCGAGTAGGTCTAGCTCCATTGATTCACCACGTGCATCTGAGGGTGCGGTAGCAGTATCCGGCTACGCCCCTAGCGGTGTCACAGCAATAAATTCAGTGCCTCCTCCCCCTGGTGGATCCAGGAGTACAGGCACTAAAAAAAATGGGTGCGGCTCCATCTTACACACCAAGCACATTACAGGGTGCGGCTTCAACTTTCGCGCCAAGCCCTGCACAATTTTGCAAAGAAAAGCTTGCATCTTGCAAAGCTTACCACACAGTTCTCCCGTTTTGGCGGGAACCGCTGCAGCTCCTTTAACTGAGGTTCTGGCCCCTCGAATTTGAGAGCCCCCTCTGGGACACTACCCGCACATACTGTTGAGCACATTTTGGTAGATAGTCATTTTGTAGTCCCCTTCAGGCGGTTCCGGTCCCTTCAGACCCCAGGAGCCCCAGGTACCCTACACAAAATCCTTCAGTTATCGCCCTGATACGGTGGTTATCAAGCACCTCTCAGCCTGGCATGGAATTTTGGATATTCATGTGATAGTTTCCCCTTCAGGGGGTTCTGGTTCCTCGGATCCCAAGAGTCCCCAGGTACACTACCCATAATTCCGCAAAATATGGCCATGATACAGTGTTATTCAGGCACTTTATAGTCTTGATTTTTATTGTACTGTATTTTCTGTAGCGTTATGAGCATTTTAAAAGCATATTAAAATGTAGTCAGTTATAGAAAGGTGTGTATCTATTCAATAGCCAATAGGGATAGAGCAGGGGGTATTTAACCCCACAATAGGTAGTAATTATCAACTCCTGAGGAAGCCGTCATCAGTTATGGCGAAACGCGTAGAGCGTGGCTTGCGGCAGATCTTCTGAGAGAGAGAGGCATTGCGGAGGTAATCCCAGGCGTCCACGGAGAGCGAAATCACGTGACCTGAAGTGACGCGGGAACCAGATGGATACGGAAGAAGCTGATGGCGCGGGCGACATAGTGGTGTAGCGGTGAGATCGCGACTTACCTTATACCATCATTTATCCTGCTTATTATATTCTTTTTTTTATTGTAAGCCTCCATTTGTAAGTTTTTTATATTTTATAAATACTGTGTGTGACCTGCACGATGGTTTTATCTCTCTTTGTCCGAGACGGCTGAATTCACTACCTATACCATCCAGGAACATCACTGCCAGCGGTTGGATCACTGCTTCTATATCTCTACTCTATTGTGAGTAGGAAATTGGGAGCCCTCTTATTATTTGGTTCTCACTGTGTATAGCATTTTTAGCACTATGTAGATTTTTTTCTTTTTCATGTGGCCTCCACCTTCACTCCCCTGGGTTTGGAGAGATGCCCATTCTTTGACAAAAGGCCTTCCAGCATCTTGAGACGAATTGGGATCTGCGGTCCGAGACCATAACCGTCGGCACTCCATGAAGGCAAAATATCTCCTTAATAAAGATTTCAAAAAGTTTGGGGCTGTAGGTAGCTTCCTGAGAGGAACAAAATGGGCTTGACGTGTAAGGCGATCGACTACGACCAGTATGGTAGTCATACCCCATGGAGGGTGGCAATTCCACGCCAAAATCCACGGATAAATGGGTCCACGGAGGGGTGGGAACTGGAAAGGGTTCTGCCTTGATTTCTGGTTCCGCACGGAGGTAATGAGGAGAGGGGGGTAACGAGCAGAGGGGGGTTAATGAGGAGAGCGGGGGTAATGAAAGGGGGTAAGTGTGGCCTTGAGGAGGGGTGGCCCCTGATAACAGGTCGATGGTACAAACGTAAGATCGGTGTGGCGGTAACTCCTCTGCCTGTTTTTTGTCGAATGCAATCGGCAAACTCCTGGTAAAAAACTGGAAGGCATGACGAAGAAGTCTCTGTGGGTAGCCAAACCCCGGAAATGGTGCAAGATCTCGGAAGACAAGATTCATGACAATGTTGTCCCCAGGCTGTCACTTAACTGGTCGCCCAATCGATCTTGGGGTTGTGGTGCCGCAACCAGGGAAGGCCTAGGACCACTGGAGTAGAGGGAGAACAAATGACATAGAATTAAACTGTCTCCATGTGGAGTGCCCCCAGCGACTCCAGCAAAGGATTAGTCTCGAGGGTGATGGTCCCAGATATCAGAGGTCTTCCATCAATGGCCACTACCGCTACAGGGGTCTCCCTAGTACGGAAAGGAATGGAGTGGAGTTCTGCAAATGCGTGATCAATGAAATTCCCTGCGGCTCCTGAGTCCACAAAAGCCTGGGGGAAGATGGAGGCTGGTCCCCAGGAGAGTGAAACCGGCAGGAGGAGCCATACAGGTTGGGATGGAGAAGGAATAGAAGAAATGCCCAGAGAATATTCCTCTATCTTCACTGGGCACTGGGGTTTCCCTGATTTAGGACAATTTCGCACAAGATGACCTTTGAGTCCATAATACAGGCACAGCCCCCTGTCAGATCTCCTAGTTCTCTCCTGCTCAGGTAATTTGGTATCAGCTAATTGAATTGGTTCCTCATCTAGGAGAGGTGCAGGAAGAGGAGTATTGAAGTGGGGAACAGGCCGAATTATTGGAGTTTTTGAAGGACGGTCTCCTGTTCTCGCATCCAGAGTTCTATTCTGATAAAGAGAGCAATCAATTCCTCCAGATCTTTAGGGGTGTCCCGGCAGGTCAGTTCGTCTTTAAATACACAGAAAGACCTTGCCAAAATGCTGCCAGTAGAGCTTCACTGTTCCAGCCCATCTCCGCAGCAAGGGTACAGAATTCAATGGCATACTGGACCACAGTGCGGGTTCCTTGCCGTATTCGAAAGAGCGTAGCAGAAGCAGAGGACCCACGACCGGGAGCGTCAAAAACTCTTTTGAATGCTTGGAGAAAGTCGTCGGCGTTGTCAATCAGTGGGGATTCCTTTTCTCAGAGAGGGGAGGCCCAGGCCAAAGCCTCCTCTGTCAGTAGGGAAATGATGGTTACTACCCTGGATCGATGGGTGCAGAACATGGAGGGCAGGAGTTCGAACTGAATCGAACACTGATTCAAAAATCCTCTACACGTCATAGGGTCACCTCCATAATGTAGAGGCGTCGGGATCCGTGGTTCTTTGAGCGTAGGGGATGACAGAGCTGGTGCTGGAGACGCTGCCAGCAATGGCGGTGCAGGAGTAGAACCCACCTGGAATGTATCCAACTGGATGATAATGTCCTGAAGTCGGCTAAAAATGAGTGACAGCTGTTGGTTTTGCTGGGCCAGGCGTGTCTCATGATCTCCAAGCAGTTCCCCTTGGATAGATACGGCTCACGCTACCTCAGCGGGGTTCATGTTTGGCCGAGCAAAATGTGATGGTGCACGTCTCAAATCAGGAGGCGGACCCGCAGGGCTGAGGTAGGGATGCAAATAAACCGACCACAGCCCAGGGATAGAGTCTTTTAAGAGTATCCGTAGTCGGTATGGAAGCAGGGGTCAGGGCTGGTGGCAGTGGTGCAGAGTCCAGGGTACAGGCATAAGGTCAGGGCAGGCAGCAGTTGTGCAAAGTCCAGGCAACAGGCAAAAGGTCGGGGCAGGCAGAAAGCAGCGAGGTCTGGGTCACGGTCCAGGGTCAGCAACAGGGAATCCTAACAGGTAACAGGAAAAGGAGACAGCAAAGACTGGCAGGAGCTGCAAAAACACAGAACTTTGCTCGGCGACTCCCATCAGGAAGTGCAGCCTTATATAGCAGACTGCCAGTAACCAAAATGGCCAAATTAAGCAGAAAGGGCAAGCAGTCTGGAAAACACGAACTGGCAGCAAAACCCGGCACAGATCGAACAGAATCCTTACAAGCAGTGCACCAATTGTATCTAGTGACTGCCTGATCACATGGTCTTCCCCACAGAACTGTGCATCTTTGGTCCTCTTCTGCTGCACTGATGAGCGGAATCTTCGCTAATCGATCACAGGAGAACAGATCGATTGGCAACTTAGCTAATTACGTGTGAGAACAAAGGAACAAACGCAAGTACCATATTATATTATCAAGTGATCACACTTGTGAAAATGAATATCAAATTGAAATAATGTTTTACAGTCCTCTGAAAGGTGTTTGAGGAAACCCCTGAGGAAGGTCTGATTTCGAGTGAAACGCGTAGGCTGCACTGCACATACTATATAAAAGGACTATCAGGCTCTTGGTGAACTCTGGTGACATCCTGCAAAAGTATTGTGGACGGCCGCCTCGGGTGGAATACCTGAGAAGGAGGAAGTGCTGTATGTTGCCACTGTCTGACCCTGGGTGGTCCCAATGCCTGAATACATTTTATGTTTGTGAGTGTAAAGTTTTTATATTTATTCTTTGTATCCTTCATTTTCCACATATGGGATCCTCCTTCCCCCATCTCTCTGCGTGACTGTATGCTGACGGAGAACCCCATTGAAGCCTTGGGAAACGTGAGTGAGATTGCTATTTATCCATATTTTTTTCATCAGAAACTGTTGCACGATATGTGCATGTTTTCTCTTTTTATATATTCCTGGATGTGAGTGCGCTCCTGATCCCCTGCCAACTTAGCTAATTACTTATCATTGTGTGGATTGTATTGATGCACATATTAAAGCGAAAAAACAAAAACAGGCAGCTTGGAGTGCTGCTGCTTTAAACCCTGGAGCAGTGTAAACTCCCACAGCTACATTATCAGTCTAATTCTCGGCCACAACTGTTTACAAATGCCTAGATATGAGGTTGTTACAAACATGTTTAATTAGATTCATGCACTTTATCCTTTGCGGTAAGTAATGTTAGTTATTACATTTTCTTACTTTGAAAAACGTATGCAGAATCCCTTCTTCTGCCCCATACGGAAGACCAGAAGCAATTACATACGTTGAAAATCTGCCTTTGTTCTGTGAAGAGAAATAAGGGGTTTTATTTTGGGGGGTTTTTTACACCTCATATATATGAAATATATTGTATTACTTTTACAATTTACAAGAATTTATGCTTTTTCTTCTGCTATAGTACATATATATTGAAATAATTTTATATACACATATATATTCTTATATAATCATATTAGGGTAGTATGCAATTTACAATGGTAACTAATGTATAAGTAAAACAAATATAATATAGACTTTTAGATAATTTTAGGTGATGTTTCCATGATCAGTGGCATACATGTCAAGATCATATTTTCATATGTGACCAGATGAATACTTAGATTTAACCTTAATAAGAAACAATTATGTAGTAATAAAAATGTACATAATATATAATAAAGTTCAAGGACTGCATGCATTGACATTAGGAATGCCCCCGTGAGTTTATAGATTGATTTACAAGGTGAAAATTATTTTCATTCATGCAAAACCAGCATTAAAAATACAATGTTGCACTGTATAACAGGGCCCCATTGGTGCGAGAGCCTTGGATGCCACTTGATGGCAGACTAACTTTTATTTTCCAGGTGTGGGAAAGTGTCCGAGGCCAGATAATGAAAATGTTCACACGTCGCCGCCTTTTTCTCTGTCTCGCCATACAAACCATGACAATCGGTCATTTATTCAACTTGTGGCGAGATGTATTCAAATTACAATTACATATGCAAAGTATGTGACTAATAAATGCTAAATGGTACGAATATATGTATGTATGATTTATACTAGTATCAGTGGTGTGTAAGGAGGAGAACCTTTATATGAGGCTCCCTCTCTCTCTTTGCATAATAATCCACAAACACGTGCAAACATTTCATACATCTCTCGTGTTCTGAATAGAATAGGAAGTTAAGGCCCATATGTACTGATCCATACAAGGCCATGACACACTTTGTCTCATTCAAAGAAATGAGCTGTAAGGTGTCTAAAAACTTAGCACCACTTAGTAAATATGGACTTAAATATGTTGACTTGAAAGTTAATATCAAAGTCACGTGTGTGCTAAAGCAATATTGCGTGTATATCGCCTTTAAAATTGTGAATTGGTATTTATTTATACTCAAGTGATACGTGAAGCGCTATCTTTCAATAGCGTTATTCATTCTCGCTCAATTAAATGCATCTTTATTGTATTGTATTGTATTGTATGTCTTTATTTATATAGCGCCATTAATGTACATAGCGCTTCACAGTAGTAATACATGTGGTAATCGAATAAATAACAGATAATATAAATAACAGATCATGGGAATAAGTGCTTTAGACAAACATAACATTAAGGAAGAGGAGTCCCTGCCCCGATCTAATTGGTAGGTAGGGAGAACGTACAGAGACAGTAGGAGGGAGTTCTGGTAAGTGCGTCTGCAGGGGGCCAAGCTTTATGTATCATGTGTTCAGAATGTTCACAGTGCTATTCGCATGCTTCTTTAAGCAAGTGTGTCTTAAGGTGGGTCTTAAAGGTGGATAGAGAGGGTGCTAGTCGGGTACTGAGGGGAAGGGCATTCCAGAGGTGTGGGGCAGTCAGTGAAAAAGGTTTAAGGCGGGAGAGGGCTTTAGATAAAAAGGGGGTAGAAAGAAGACATCCTTGGGGGTAGAAAGAAGACAGCAAGAGTCGGGGTGGTGCATAGCGAGAAATTAGGGCTGAGATGTAAGGAGGGGCAGAAGAGTGTAAAGCTTTAAAAGTGAGTAGAAGAATGGAGTGTGAGATGCGGGATTTGATTGGAAGCCAGGAGAGGGATTTCAGGAGGGGAGATGCTGAGACAGATCTAGGAAAGAGTAGAGTGATTCTGGCAGCAGCATCTAGGATAGATTGTAGGGGAGACAGGTGAGAGGCAGGAAGACCGGACAGCAGGAGGTTACAGTAATCAAGACGGGAGAGAATGAGGGCCTGAGTCAGAGTTTTAGCAGTCGAGCAACAGAGGAAAGGGCGTATCTTTGTTATATTGCGGAGGAAAAAGCGACAAGTTTTAGAAATGTTTTGAATGTGAGGGGCGAATGTGAGAGAGGAGAGAGGAGTCAAGTGTGACCCCTAGGCAGCGTGCTTGGGCTACTGGGTGAATGATCGTAGTTCCAACAGTAATGTGGAAGGAGGTAGTAGGGCCAGGTTTGGGAGGAAGTATGAGGAGCTCTGTTTTAGCCATGTTGAGTTTAAGGCGGCTGAGGGCCATCCAGGATGATATAGCAGAGAGACATTCAGAAACTTTGGTTTGTACAGCAGGTGTAAGGTCGGGTGTTGAAAAGTATATTTGTGTGTCGTCAGCATAGAGGTGATATTTAAACCCAAAAGATGTTATTAGGTCACCTAGAGAGAGTGTGTACAGAGAAAAGAGAAGAGGTCCCAGACCCCAGAAAACATATGGGAAGTACACCGAAAACGCATTAACTAAGCCCGTCAATCATACAGAATAACATGTCCCTAATTCTTTAGAATATTCTGCAATTTGTAGAAAAGAATAAACTGGTAGCAGGAGCAGAAAGGAATATATGAGGAAGGCGGGAGGCGGTGCTACTAGGCGGAGGACATGGATTCTTCTCTTTTACTTCTCTACTCACCGATTTTCCAAGCTTAATTACTAGTTTTTCAACACTTATGTGATCTTTAAAGTTCAGGTGAGACTTTCTTCTTCGATAGTCATCTTCAGTGAAAGGAACCTCAGGATCATCCTATATACATAAAGGTAAACAGGTTTACAAGTAAAGAACTAATGCTATATAACTGTATTTCAATAGATTGGAGAAAGTGCTGTATGTATATCTTTATTTATATAGCGCCGTCCATTTACATAGGGCTTTACAGCAGTGATACACGGGACGTAATGGGAATTAGCGCTCCAGACATAAAAGTAACATTAGGAAAAGGAGTCCTTGCCCCGAAGAGCTTACAATCTAAGTGCAATCTAATGTCAAGAGGTGTTTATACAAGTCTGAAAAACCACACAATGGTAGTAAAATCTATATTGAAAAAAGTTAAAAAGGACATTTTCTGTTTAGACAGTGCCAGTTACAGTATGCGGTTCAGAGGATGATACATTCTAATATTTAATTTCTTCCTAGATTAAATAAAACACATACTGCACTTACCGGATCAAGAGCTTTGCTTCGTGCCCATGTCATAACGGTAGAAATCAATATGAATATCTTTGGGCTCTCAAAGTTTTCTATCTCTGTGTGCAGTGCTGAGTGTTTAAAAGAACATATGTACATCAGCAATACCGGATAGAACCTCCAGAACAAAGCAAATGCCGTAACAGACCATGCAATTGTTACGGTACATTCATGGATACCTGAACACACTTAACTTATGGGGTGGATGAGAACTGAAAAACATATGAAATATGTAGAAAGAATTATAATAAGGACTTAGTTTGTAACACTATAGATAAACAGCAACTTTATAGATGCCTCCAAAGTGCATGCAGCAGTGCGCTATATACAATAATGTCTCTGCAAATATTACCAATTAAATGCTGCACAGTTTAGACCAGCGGTGTGCAAACTGGGGGGCTTGCCCCCTAGGGAAGGGCAGAAGAATTTATAGGGGGGCGCGGACGGTTACAGAGGCCCCGCGCTCTTCCCCACGGCATTTAAATTAAATGCTGGGGGAGGCGTGTGGACTCTGTAACTCACTTACCTGCTCTCTCCCGGGTCTTCGGCGGCGCGTCGCCATGGCAACATATTATGTGACGTCCCTTGACGACGAGTCATTGGAGAGGGGGGAGGGGAGGGTGCGAACGCTCCGGCTCCCGGGCAGGGGGGGCGCAGCTCAAGAAGTTTGCGTACCCCTGGTTTAGACAACCATCAGAAATATTGTGAAACAGTTCAAATTAATTGACAGTTGTACTAACCAGAAGCCGCCCACGAAGCCTCATCAATCTGAGAAGTATTCTCTGTTATATTGTAAACAATGATATCACACTCCAGAAGGCGACTTAATAGCTCTTCCCTATTTGTGATCTGAAAACAAAATAATAGAATGGTAATGGGAAAAAATATTTGTTAATAACGAATATATGTTCCATTTACTTAACACCTAAACAAAGTTAGATAAAAATATAAAAAGCTGAAGAAAAAAAACCCCATTTACCAAGATTGTAATTTATTATAACTTTACTGAATTATAGCTTTTTCCGCTTCATATTTCTTATTCATTTGTTTCATGATGGCATTACACTTATGAGTAACATTTTAATTCTGAAACGCTTGTTCATTTAAAAAAAATATAGAAATAAAACATTACTGTGTAAGTCTCCACTGGGAAATTCGGTTTCTTGCCATCAGGACTTGACAGAGTTCCCACTATTTGAAAAAGCCCCTCTTTTGGTTTACTGAACGATGTGTCCTCTTGAGTTGAGCTTTTCTCTTCTTCCTCACCCTCCTCACCATTTTCTTCAAGCGATGCTCCTACTACACAGTTAGACAAATACTGCAAAATAAAGAATAAAATGTTGAAGCCTAGAACTGCAGGTTGTGTATATGGCTCGCTGCCTTGCTCCAATCTACAAACATCCACTCCCACATCTTTACCCATCTTGACTATTCTAACTCCATTCTCCTCGATCCCCCCCCCTACTCCCCCATACCCCTCCAACAAAGCCAAAATGCTGCTGCCGGTACACTTCTTAATCTCCCTCCCTCTGCCCAAACATCCTCTCCCAACCCCACTGGCTACTCATCCAACACCGTTCCCTCTTCAAATTCCTCATCCTGGTCTAAAAATCTCTCCATGGTCTTACACTACACTTAACTTGCTGCATTCATCTCTTGCTACACCCCTTCCCGTCCTCTTAGCTCTCTGACTCCCACACTCATCACTGCTCCCCAGCCCCCTGTGCTTCTTCTTGACTCCCATCAAGGCAAGCCTTGGGTCAAGGTGGTTGCCTTGGGCCCGTGCCTTCAGAGGGCCCAGTGCTCACTCCTCCCGCCAGTGCCAGGATCCAACTTCCGTCCGGCTGGAAGAGGAAGCTAGAGGAAGGAGTGAGGCCCCGGACCAGCAGAGCCGTCTCTCACCCCAAGGTAAGTATGTATGTTTTGAGGGGGGTCTTACCTTCTCTGAAGCAACTCTCCTTCTGCACTCGCCTGCACGCCGCATGGACGCGAACACTGCCTAAGGCAGTCTGTTCGCTCATCTGCACGATTTGCTGTACCATGGCCCCAGCTTAACCCATAACCTGACCATTAGGTTCCCACCCCTGCCCTCCATAAAGACATATTAACAATTTCTCTGCCCATCACATGAAATGGTCCATATACAGTGGCGAGAAAACGATTGTGAACTACTTAGGATTTTCACATATTTCAAACCTAAAATGTTATCAGATCTTAATCTAAGTCCTAATAATAGATACAGATAACCTGATCAAACAAATGACACAAAAACATGATACTTTTTCAACATTTAAATATCCGCAAATGATTCAACATTGAATATCCATGTGTGAAAAAGTATGTTTTCAGATTTAGTACCTGGTGACGCTCCATTGAGCAACAATGGATTCAACTAAGCTTTTCCTGTAACTGCTGGTCAGTCTCTCACATCGGGGAATAAAGTTCTTGGCAGTATATTACATCCACCGTGATAAGACTGAGGGACACTAGTTCTGAATATATCAAACACCACATCAACTTTACGAGGGTACATACAGTTGTGTGAAAAAGAAAGTACACCCTCGTTGAATTCTATGGTTTTACATATCAGGACATAATAACAATCATCTGTTCCTTAGCAGGTCTTACAATTAGGTAAATACAACAACAACACATGACATATTACACTGTGTCATGATTTATTTAACAAAAATAAAGCCAAAATGGAGAAGCCATGTGTGAAAACTAAGTACAGTACACCTTCTGATTCTATAGCTTGTAGAACCACCTTTAGCAGCAATAACTTGGAGTAATCGTTTTCTGTATGACTTTATCAGTCTCTCACATCGTTGTGGAGGAATTTTGGCCCGTCTTTACAACGTTGCTTTAGTTCATTGAGGTTTGTGGCATTTGTTTATGCACAGCTCTCTTAAGGTCCCGCCACAGCATTTCAATCGGGTTGAGGTCTGGGCTTTGACTGGGCCATTGCAACACCTTGATTCTTTTCTTTTTCAGCCATTCTGTTGTAGATTTGCTGGTGTGCTTGGGATCATTGTCCTGTTGCATGACCCAATTTCGGCCAAGCTTTAGCTGTCAGACAGATGGCCTCACATTTAACTCTAGAATACTTTGGTATAAAGAGGAGTTTATGGTCTACTCAATGACTGCAAGGTTCCCAGGTCCTGTGGCTGCAAAACAAGCCCAAATCATCACCCCTCCACCACCGTGCTTGACAGTTGGTATGAGGTGTTTGTTTTTCGCCAAACGTGGCGCTGTGCATTATGGTCAAACATCTCCACTTTGGTCTCGTCTGTCCAAAGGACATTGTCCCAGAAGTCTTGTGGTTTGTTCAGATGCAACTTTGCAAACCTAAGCCGTGCTGCCATGTTCTTTTTAGAGAGTAGAGTCTTTCTCCTTGCAACCCTTCCAAACAAACCATACTTGTTCAGTCTTTTTCTAATTGTACTGTCATGAGCTTTAACATTTAACATACTAAATGAGGCCTGTAGAGTCTGAGATGTAACTCTTTGTTTTTTTTTGCCATTTCCTGAGCATTGCACGGTCTGACCTTAGGGTGAATTTGCTGGGACGTCTACTCCTGGGAAGATTGGCAACTGTCTTGAATGTTTTCCACTTTTGAATAATCTTTCTCCCTGTAGAATGATGGACTTTAAATTGTTTGGAAATGGCCTTATAACCCTTCCCAGATTGATGGGCAGCAACAATTGCTTCTCTAAGATCATTGTTGATGTCTTTCCTCCTTGGTATTGTGGTAACACACACCTGAATGCTCCAGAACAGCAAACTGCTAGAACGTCTGCTTTTATCGAGGTGGTCACACTTGCTGATGATCAATTAATCAAGGGCATTTGATTAGCAGCACCTGTCTGCTAATTAGCTTCTTAATTCCTATGGAAGCAGTAAGTGTGTACTTAGTTTTTCACACATAGCGTCTCCATTTTGGATTTATCTTTGTTAAGTAAATCATGACACAGTGTAATATGTCATGTGTTGTTGTTCATCTGAGGTTGTATTTACCTAATTTTTAGCCCTGCTAAGGAACAGATGATTGTTATTATGTCCTGATATGTAAAACCATGGAATTCAAAAAGTGTGTACTTTCTTTTTCACACAAGTGTAGCTAGAGATTTACAGCCCAGTAACCTATATTAGGGCATTTAACCCTTTGACTGGTATACAGAGATATTATATACCTATAGCAACTTACTCCGGCAAAATTTTAATTGCCAAATTATTATGTAATTTTGCCGTTTTATGTTGAATTTGCTCACCATATTTTATTTAATAACAATTAAAATACTAAATTTTAATTCACTCTAATTACACCTCCAACTCAACAAGGAGTATTGAGTGCTCACCCAATCTGGAATCCTTTTTCTTTATATATGATTCTAACCCCGAGGTGTGCAGCACTGTACTGGAATAGGACAGTACCACTTAAAGATAACCCCCGGGGGTGCAGCACTGTACTGGAATAGGGCAGTACCACTTAATGATAACCCCCGGGGGTGCAGCACTGTACCATGGTGCAGCACCACCTGATGGTAACCTCCAGGTGTGCAGCACAGTACCATGGGGCAGTATCACATGATGGTAACCCCCAGGTGATCGGTACTATACAATGGAGCAGTACCACCTGATGGTAACCCCCAGGTGTGCGGCACAGTACTCCCATGTGGCAGTATCACCTGATGGTAACCCCTGGGGGTGCGGCACTGTATCATGGGGCAGCACCACCTGATGGTAACCCCCAGGTGTGCGGCACTGTACTCCCATGTGGCAGTACCACCTGATGGTAACCCTCAGGTGTGCGGCACTGTACCATGGGGCAGCACCACCTGATGGTAACCCTCAGATGTGCGGCACTGTACCATGGAGCAGTATCACATGATGGTAACCCCCAGGTGTGTGGATCTATACTGACATGTGGCAGAACCACCTGATTGTAACCCCTGGGTGTGCAGCCCTGTACCATGGGACAGTACCAACTCATGGTAACCCCCAGGGGTGCAGCACTGTACCAGGGGGCAGTACCACCAGATAGTAACCCCCAGGTGTGCAGCACTGTACTCACATGGGACAGTACCAACTCATTGTAACCCCTAGGGGTGCAGCACTGTACCATGGAGCAGTATCACATGATGGTAACCCCCAGGTGTGCAGCACTGTACTCACATGTGGCAGTACCACCTGATGGTAACCCCCGGGGGTGCAGCACTGTACCATGGAGCAGTATCACATGATGGTAACCCCCAGGTGTGCAGCACTGTACTCACATGTGGCAGTACCACCTGATGGTAACCCCCGGGGGTGCAGCACTGTACCATGGAGCAGTATCACATGATGGTAACCCCCAGGTGTGCAGCACTGTACTCACATGTGGCAGTACCACCTGATGGTACCCCCCGGGGGTGCAGCAGTGCCACAAGGCTGGGACCTGTCAGCCTCATTGCTTAGTACGTGAGGTCCTCCTAACCCGAGCCCTGAATCCCCGCACCGGGCGCTATTAACACGCAATGCATGCCCATGCAGCCCCTGCCCACCTTGCCAATATTCTTGGTAGTGTAGATATCAACATGGTTAATAAACACCCGCTTGCTCCGGAGACCTCCCTCCTCCTCGCGCTGCGCCGCCATGCTGCCCGCACTCCGTTGCTATGCTAACAGAAGCGGAAGAGCCGTTGCTATGGCGGGTCCTTCCAAAGCACCAAGACAGGCATTACACTGGGCACCTGTGACCCTCCCTCTGCTCTCATTGGCTGGGGCGTTCTCCAGTTCTACACAAGTGCTCAGCGAGGTGTTAATTAAAGTCACTATCACATATAGATGTCCCTTTTATTACAGTGTATAGGAGCAGCAGGGCTAATAACAGTGCTAACAACAGGGCTAATAAAAGGGAAAGTGATTCTAGAAGTGACACCATATAAAACAACTCAAAGGATAAACCCATTCAATGGATTTTATGTACCAATTAGTGAGATTAAAAATCGTGTTGGCCTGGGCTGTTGATGATGGTCGGTGTGTATGCACCCCCCTTGCCCATACTTTGTAAGCCATTTAATATGAATTAAAGTGTTGGTCTGAGAAATTGTGCATTGTTTTTAATTTTGCAATTGTTGCTGTTATTGTGGACATGATTTGAATTTATTTTGTTTTAATTTAGCCATGGTCAAAGACCAGACAGGGATGTTGGTTTCTAGAAT
Organism: Ascaphus truei; assembly: GCF_040206685.1. NCBI lineage: Eukaryota > Metazoa > Chordata > Amphibia > Anura > Ascaphidae > Ascaphus > Ascaphus truei. The sequence goes on from NC_134491.1 coordinate 40,585,962, forward strand.
TGGTGCACTGTGGGGTATGAAAAGTAAACTAATAATCTACTGCTGTGGAATCTATTAAGGCCTAAAATGTACCAGCCAACTGACTAAATGCCAATTTTTAAATGAAAGGAATTATTTTAAAACAGAACTGTGTTTCCCTGTCAGCGTGAAGGAACCTGTAAGGCAAACTTCAAATGTTATGCTTTAAAATCTAAAGAAAAGGAGATCCAACGCACTACGGATTTGCTGAACAGGATAATTTATTTTAGCCACACAACGTTTCGACCGTGAAGGTCTTTATCAAGTGCCAGGCATCTGCTTTAAAATCTCCCATCCACGAAGCAAGCCTATTGGTAGCAAGCCTCAGGGAAACCCAGCTAAATTGTGCGATGTGTGTATAACATAAGGAATTGTTCCAGGCAAGTAAATAGGACACACTATTATAATATATGCATTACAGTACAGTTGAAACAAAAGCAACTTTGAATAAATAGATTTATTTGTAATTCAGCCCAATACTACTATATATCTACTTTCAAATACAATCACATTAAATGTTACAAACTTTTAATGTCTTTTACACATTCCTGTAAGATTTACACAACAATGGTTAAGTTCCATCAAATAAAATACAATCACCAATTTATTTACATGAGAACTAAAACAAAAAAAAGATGTACATGCAACTAAAATGACAACCATAACACTGGGTCATGCACACACAAAACATTGCAATAATAAAAGGCTAACGTTAAAATGATCCTTCACCAGAAAAGCCTCCTGACTTTACAGCAATGCTGTCCGTTACATTAATCCATTGTATGGCAGACCGGCCTGCAAAGCTCTGGCCCGTCCAACAGTTAATGGATTTAGAACCGGATTCAATATGCCCCAAAAATGTGAATCGCTGTGTGATTGGCCCCTTTGGTACATACTGAATCCGGCCTTCAAGGCTATTCTACAGAATTTCTATTAAAAACATGAGTCAGGATCACCATCCAGCAACAAAGATAGATAAAACAAAAATCCAAAAGATCCCCAGCGTTCACTGGTTAGTATTAAACATAGAAAACTTTAATTTATATAACAAGCATCGTTTCGGACCTCCGGGTCCTTTACAGGAACTTGATAAAGGACCGAGAGGTCCCAAACGTCGCTCCGTCCTTTCTTGTATGTACTCCTGATATAAATGAACGTTTTCTACTTCTGATACTAACCAGTGAGTGCTGCAGATCACGCAGATCGAACACACACACACTGTGTGTCAGATATATTTGAATTGTCCCATAAAGTTATTGGGAAATAAATTTTCAGATTTAGGCTTGAAAACCCAATTTTTAATGGCACAATGGCAAATACCAGTAAATAGACTATAAACACTTATTTCGGGATAGGAATTTCTGCATCTTTCCTCAAACCCTAGGAGTTATTAATGTATCCCCAATAAAGACCATCTATCATGACCACTGCAAAGACCAGTTTTCATTCATTTTTCTCCAAAATAGAACATGTCAGAATGAAGTGTGTGCTCGGGATGAAAAAAGGGAAAATAAAGGGAAATAGTATGTGTTCTTTATATGCAATTTTGGGTCAAAAAGGGATACTGCTCATCTAAAAGAAATCAAATCAACATTGGCCATCTCGTTTTAGAGCTTCCAGCCTCCGCAGCAAGGCATTCCCGAATGCTTCACGATACGCCGGGCTGAGCGAGTCCAATAAGGAGTACACTGTCTCATGGTATTGGGTGTGTGACTCTTCATTTACGTGATCAAAAGCATAACCCACCACCTATACAAGACACAAAATAAACTGTTGGAAGAAAAGCAAATGGCAATAAGACACAGGGATTCCAGCTTGCAATGTCGTCAGGTGCATGCGTTATGTACAAACATTCTCCACTAGGTTCAAAGGAGCGGGACAGCATGCAGGTTAAACAAAAATGCCACCCTGATGAGGTACCCCGAACGCTGGAATTTATTTTTTGCACTTTAAATCTATATATATTTTTGAACCTGCGTACTGTGTCTTCCTCCTCGCAAGCTAGTGGAGAGTGTGTGTGAGTGTAGATTATTTCTTTATACACATCAGGTAGTAATGAGGTACAGCCGAAAAAGGATTAGTGAACTCTGGTTGACAAAATGTCAGAACCTGTCCCGCCAAACATTAACAACTGAAACAATACCAACGTTTACAATTAACGATACAGTTAATTGATATGTAAAAAAACAAAAATAAAGTGCCTATTCCGATCAATATTTTAGAAATGTAATATACTTTCGCTGGTAAGTAATACTGACTTGAATTTGGTAGTCTGCCTTTAATCTATGTCTTCTTACCTCAAGCCTTGTTGAAGTACTGTACGTAATGCCGCTGTAATTACTGTAATAGGAGTATTAATGGCACACTTACCCTTAGCCCAGCATCTGAGAGTTCAAGGCAGTATCTAGTCCCTTCCTTTATCTCCACATTGATGAAGGCCTCATCTACAGCACAAGGTAAGTTTTTCGAGACAAACATGTTGCTAACAGCAAATAGGACATCATTCACAACAGCTTCTGCTTCTAATCTCATATCCTTCACGTCGGTCCCTTCATAATCTTTGAATTCTGAATCTTCTTCAAAAATAGTGTTAATTGGCAACTCCAGAGGATTGTAATCTACCTCCATTTTCTAAAAGAAAGTGGAAAAAACTATTTTAAGATAAAGGTAGATTTATTTAAAGCAGTGCTTACATTAATCTTATTTTAAATTAATATCTACACTTAGAATATCACAAAAATAATAATAATAATAATAGCATGTTTTTGTATAGCGCTGCTAGTTATACGTAGCGCTTTACAGAGACATTTTGCAGGCACAGTCCCTGCCCCGTGGAGCTTACAATCTATGTTTTTTGGTGCCTGAGGCACAGGGAGATAAAGTGACTTGCCCAAGGTCACAAGGAGCCGACACCGGGAATTGAACCAGGCTCCCCTCAAACTCTCAGTGTCAGTCAGTGTCTTTACTCACTGAGCCACTCCCTCTCAATAACAATAACATGATTGCTTTAGTAAGTAAACAATATAATATAGGCTACCAAGATGGTGCATGATCTACAGCAGAGGTGTGCAAACTTCTTGCCTTGTGCCCCCCTACCGCCTCTCCACCCCTGCTCTGAAGCATCAAATGACGCCGCGAGTTCATGTGATGTCACTTAATTTAAATGCCTTGGGGAAGAGCGCGGGGCCTCTGTCACCGCTGCGTCCAGTGGTGGGACTCTGCTGCCAGTTCACACAAACCTGTTACTAAAAATTCACAAGTTCGCTGAACCGGTGCTTAATTCTCTCACCTGTGTGGGCGGCGTCTATCAGCATCTCCCGGCATACCACATCAATATAGCCGCGCGGCGTCAAATGGCACCGCGTTGCCCTGCCAGTGGGAATGCCACGTGACGCAACAGCATCACGTGACACCCAGTTGTTTTGGCAATGGGACGCTACGTGACGTCATGAGGTTATGCAGCGTCGGCTTGTCATGGCAACGCAGTGCCATGTGACGCCGCACAGCCATATTGAAAAGGTTTGCAGAGGAAACATGCGATGCTGGAGCATGCTGGGAGACGCCGCCCGGACAGGTGAGGGTGAGAGACGTGAGGATGCTGAGGGGGACAGGGGGAGACCTGAGGATGATGAGCGGGACTGGGGGAAATCTGAGGATGATGAGCGGGACTGGGGGAAATCTGAGGATAATGAGGGGGACTGGGGGAGACCTGAGGATGATGAGCGGGACTGGGGGAAATCTGAAGATGATGAGCGGGACTGGGGGAAATCTGAGGATGATGAGCGGGACTGGGGGAAATCTGAGGATGATGAGGGGGACTGGGGGAGACCTGAGGATGATGAGCGGGACTGGGGGAAATCTGAGGATGATGAGGGGGACTGGGGGAGACCTGAGGATGATGAGGGGGACTGGGGGAGATGAGGGGGACTGGGGAGACCTGAGGATGATGAGGGGGACTGGGGAGACCTGAGGATGATGAGGGGGACTGGGGGAGATCTAAGGATGATGAGTGGGACTGGGGGAGATCTGTGAATGATGAGGGGGACTGGGGGAGATCTGTGAATGATGAGGGGGACTGGGGGAGATCTGTGAATGATGAGGGGGACTGGGGGGAGATCTGAGGATGATGAGAAGCTTATGATGAGGGGGTGAAGCTGATGGTGATTTTTCACTATGAAAGGGCAGTAAGGTGAGAGAACCAGTTGCTACATTTTTTAAATCCCACCACTGGCTGCGCCCCATCCAAAAAAGCTCGCGCCCCCAGTTTGCACACCCCTGATCTACAGCATAAAACATCAGCCAAGACTATGGGACCTTAATATGTACAGTTGAGGATAGAAGGGAGAGTGGGGATATGATCGAAACTTCCAAATAAAAGGGATTAAAAGAGGTAAACATATTATAAATAATGAAGCGCTATAACAATAGGTCATGCTCTGAAGCAGGAGATGGGGGATAAGGGGAAATGTGACGTAATGCTGTTTCACAGAAAGGGTGGCAGATTCGTGGTTAGCAGCCAATACAGTAAGTTAATTCAAACATGCTTGGCATAGACCTAAAGCTAAACACTAAATATTAAAGCCCAGGATCAAATAGGGCAAGGGGAATGGGGGACAGAGGCGCGCTCCGCGTCTCTCACATGCGCAGGGGAATGGGGGGGAACATGGGGGGGACGTGCAGGGGAATGGGGGGGATGGGCGTGCACTCTGCAGTTCACACGCGCAGCAGAATGGGGGGACGCAGGTGCCCAATGATATAGGGTGATCTGGCACACACACACACAACCGTTTAAGATAAATATCACCGCAGGATGGGGAAAGCTTGTGCACTCTGCAGCTCACACACGCAGCAGAATGGGGGGGGGGGGGGGGGACGGGGGGGGGCGGGGGGGGGGGGGGCGGGGGGACACGCAGGTGCCCTACGTGGCTCTAACAAGCAAAAAAATGGGGGGGTGTGTAGGGAGATGGGGGGACGCATGTGCACTCTGCAGCTCACAGACGCACAGCAGAACGGGGGGATGCAGCTGCCCTCCGCGGCTCACAGTTGCACAGCAGAATGGGGGGGGGGGGGGGATACAGGTGCCCTCCGCCGCTCTAACAAGCAAGGAAATGGGGGGACATGCAGGGGGATGGGGGGACACACGTGCACTCTGCAGCTCACACACGTGCAGCAGAATGGGGGGACGCGGGTGCCATCCGCAGCTCTAACAAGCACAGAAATGGGGGGACACGCAGGGGGATGGGGGTACGTGCAGGGGGATACGCAGGGGGATGGGGGAAGCGCGTGCATTCTGCAGCTCACAGACGCGCAGCAGAATGGGGGGGGGCGTGCAGCTGAATAGGCGGGACGCAGGTGCCCTCCGCGGCTCTAACAAGCAAGGAAATGGGGGACGCGCAGGAGGATGGGGGGCGGGGGAGTTGCAACAGTAGGGCCTACTATCGGGCCCCGCGAGGAAATACACCCAGCACGCTTCACTGCCAGAGGGGTGCGAAGTGTTTGCACTGTAATTGCGCCCCGAGAGGCCGGTCACCCCGCGAAGTCGCTGCCCCACGTTACCGCCCGGGCACATACAGCGGCTTCCTGCGCAGCTCCCAACAACACAGCCAGAGCCCGCCCCACTTCCGGTCTGAGAGGCTGCTGGGGCGACGTCACTTCCGGTGCACAGCTGACAAACTTGTGGCTAGAGGGCTGATGCTGCAGGATGGGTCAGGGGTCAGAGGGAAGGGGTCACGGGCAGCGCAATGTTACTGGCAGTGCTAATTCATTCTGTGACACACAGCGCCTCTGTCACAGTGCCCCCCCCCCCCCTCACACCTCAGCACCGTGTGTCCCCCCGTGGGATCTCCGTGTCACAGTGTCCCCCTCAGCACCGTGTGTCCCCCGTGGGATCTCTGTGTCACAGTGTCCCCCCTCACACCTCAGCACCGTGTGTGTCCCCGTCCGATCTCTGTGTCACAGTGCCCCCCCCCCCCTCACACCTCAGCACCGTGTGTCCCCCCGTGGGATCTCTGTGTCACAGTGCCCCTCACACCTTAGCACCGTGTGTCCCCCCGTGGGATCTCTGTGTCACAGTGTCCCCCCTCCCCCTCACACCTCAGCACCGTGTGTCCCCCCGTGCGATCTCTGTGTCACAGTGTCCCCCCCTCACACCTCAGCACCGCGGGAACCCTCTGTGGGATGTCACAGCGTCTCTTACAAACGTGATACACAATGTGACCTCTGTGTGCCAGGACACTGGCATCACTCTGCCACGCTCAATAAGGCAGGACACACACACACACACACACACACAAAATATGTATTTGTCTCACTATGAATGTTGCTGCAGATCCGCCTCCCCCGGGTGCCAGCCCTACTCAGCCCGCTGCAACTGACAGCCCTGGCAATTGCCAGCACTAAAAATGGCGTGTGACGGCCGCTCACGCGCTCCCTGCCTGGATCGGGCTTCGCGCGGCCGCTGACGTCATTGTTTATATCCCGAGCCCGCAGCAAGCTGACCTGGTGATGCTGGAGTGAGGAGGGGGAGCAGCGGCTCCGTGACAGGGACCCCGGCCTAGGGAGGGGGAGCAGCGGCTCCGTGACAGGGACCCCGGCCTAGGGATGGGGCAGGCGGGGGGGTGACACAGCCGGCCTGTGAGTGAGAAGAGAGGCCTCCCCAGTCCCCCTCAGGGGCAGACTGTGAGTGAGGAGTGGGGCCTCCCCAGCCCCCCCTCAGGGGCAGCCAGTCTGCGTCAGGGCCTCCCCAGCCCCCCCTCAGGGGCAGCCATGCCGTGGCCCTTCTCAGAGTCCATCAAGAAGCGGGCCTGCAGGTACCTGCTGCAGCGGTACCTGGGACACTTCCTGCAGGAGAAGCTCAGCCTGGAGCAGCTCACACTGGACCTGTACCAAGGCACCGGATCCCTGGCACAGGTCCCCCTGGATAAATGGGTAAGGGGCGCACATGGGCACTTCTCATCTTGACATGCAGGGGTATAACACCAGGGAGGCCTCTGTCCTCTTGTATTTGGGGGAAGGGGCTTTACCAGAGCGAAAGTACAAATGTATAGGTTCATTATTCAGTTGGGGGTGGCCTCTCTAATAGTCAGTATAGGGTTTATGTGGCCTTTTCATGCCATGCTGGGGACACCAGCGACATACTGTTGTAAGGCAGTGGTAGGCAACATGATATATTTCAAGGGTCGCATGTGCTGCCTTGAAGCCCTCAAAAGAGCCGCACATTAATATATACCGTTCTATGGCTAACAAAATCTTTTATTTGTGGGAGCTTTCGAGATACACTGATCTCTTCTTCTGGCGGTGTTACAATGGATAAAGCAAGAAAGGTTTAACTTTAAAAAAAGTGCATCCTGGAATGTATCTGTGACTGCAGCCTATCCCTCCCCCTGTACTCTATGCGATTTATGACATAAAGTGCTAAATGGTCCAACAAATATATATATATCAGGCAGCAGGGAGGTTTCAGCTTGGGTGGGAACATCTCCCCCTAATGCCAGCGAGCTTTTAAATGTCCTGCTCTACCACTGGGAGCTAGTGATTAGCACAGGAGAGGAGCGGGCAGTACAATATTTATCAGTGCATTGTCATTAAGCACCTGAGGGAGCGGGGAGAACATACAATCCACACCAGTAACATCTCCACTCCCTCTACTGAGGAGAAAGGGAGAGCAAGCTGCTAGGGTGGGCAGCAGGTGAAGCTTGTGTGGGACCCATGCTGCCCACCAATGTTGTAGAGCAGGGTTGACCAACTCCAGTCCTGAAGAGCCACCAACATGTCAGGTTTTAAATATGTCCCTGCTTCAGCACAGGTGCTCAGTTGATGAGTGAGCCACCTGTGCGGAAGCAGGGCTATCCTTAAAGCCAGACCTGTTGGTGGCCCTTGAGGGCTGGAGTTGGCCACCCCTACTGTAATGTGCACGGGAAATGCAACTGGGGTAGGTGGGGAAGCCTCTCCTGTGTTTAAACATTCTGTATTTATGTAATGATTTTACATGAATTATTAAGGTGAGTATATTGATTTATTTAAACTGTCTGTGCCTGTCTATTTTAAACTCTTTTTAACATCTCCAGAGCCTTAATGAGATGATGGAATCGGCAGATGCACCTTTGGAAGTCACTGAAGGTTTTATACAGACCATTTCTCTTTCCGTTCCTTGGGGCTCATTACTGCAGGATAACTGTGCATTAGAAGTAAAAGGATTAGAAGTGGTGTTCAGGCCAAGACCTCGACTAAGTAAGTAACGCACAGCAAGCATTTATTTGCGGTCTTGTGTAGTGAAATAACACTGTATTTGCTTCATCGATATCGGCCTTTACTACAAGCATACGTGACAATATCTCACCTTGTTACCTGTATAGGTCCTTGTTGAATGCTGGTGTGATTCCTATTTCTACACAAAGGGAGGCTTATTTTATTTTCTGCTCGACCGTTTTAAGAAAAGCTGTTTGATTAAAAAGGTAGTAAACCTTGTTCATGTTGTGCTTTTTGTTAATTGTGTTCTGGAAATGACCTCTCTGTTATGCAGGATCTGGTTCTGAGCCAATGTATTGGTCAAGTTTTATGACCAGTAGTATGCAACTGGCAAAGGAGTGTCTCAGCCAGAAGCTGACAGATGAACAAGAAGCATCACCACCTTTTGAAGGGCTTGAAAAGTTTGCAGAAACCATTGAAACAGGTTAGATTGAAGTTAACGGCAGTCACTTGATTTTTGTAGAACTAAAATAGATTTGACGGAGAAATGACTCACACAGCAACATTAGTTAGTATGAACTTTGATATTCTAAAACAGTGGTAGGCAACATATACTGTAGGCGCTTGAGGCACACATATGGGTCCGGGCTTCTCCTCCCCCTCCAGTCAGCTTCTAAATGCCACAATACTGATGATAACTGTCCCGCTGCTCTGCCTACACTGGAAACTAGTGATTTGATTAGCGCTGTCATTGGGCAGACCGAGGGAGAGGGAAGAAGCTACAATCCCCACCAGCAACTTCTCTGCTTCCTCTGCACTGGGAAGAGAGGGGCTGCTGGGGTGGCCAGCAGGTTCAGGGTCCGCAAGTGAAGCCCCTTAATGACTGCCTGTTGCCCACCACTGTTAGATACTGTGGATATTAATGCATTTTTAAGCCTTTGATCACATTCTATTTGTAGAAGTGGTACTATGGAAGGGACCTCAGCATTTTGTTAGCTCCTATAAACACAGAATTATTTATTTTATGCTGCCATAACATGTAAGCATAAATGCTATTATAAAAATATTGATCCGTTTTTAATTTATTTTTTATTTTGTGTGTTGCGTTTCCTCCTGTTTAGTACTAAGACGGGTCAGAGTCACTTTCATTGATACAGTGTTTAGAATAGAAAATGTACCGGAAAATTCTAAAACTGGAACTGCACTTGAAATTCGAATTAACAGGTAAGTGCTACGATACAAAGCACTTCACATACTCATTTTCTATAGCGGTCATTGGAAACATGCCCAAACTGGTTAATGAGATCATGAAATTGTACTTACATGCTTCGATGGTGTATATTTCCTATTAGAACCGTGTACTCTGATGAGACGGCAGATGAATATTCTGGCATTAACGTGCACCAGCCCTCAGCATTTGCCCATAAAGTCTTGGAACTCACTGGTGTTTCCGTCTTTTCGGATGAATTTCCGGCATCTGCAAAGTCCTCCCCAGTTTGCGCAACCTCACAAGTGGTAAGAAAATAGCAAGTATTAGCCTAATCGTAAATTATATCGTTTTGTTCTGTGCCTTGATTTTGAGTTTATGAATGGTTTTTCGTTGTTATCTGGTGTGGGGAAAAAAATCACATGATCAGAAACCAAAGCCCAAGCGTGAGAGAAAGTGTAAAGAATTATTCTTGGTTTTGTTTTGTGGAAGTGGGGAGGGTGGTTCCCTCAGGCTCAGATCTTTAGAGAACTTGAAACATGAAACACTAGAAAGAATAATGAAATGCACTTTAACTAGCTAGTTGATTAGAGAATGCTAAAGTAACTAGTTATATTTGTCTATTGCAAGGAAACGGAGCCAAAACTCTCTCCCAGCTGGAACCCAAAGCCTGTGTTTGAGCCACATCCACAATTGACAAGAAATTTACCGGAGGTTGCTCCTTCAGACCCGGTGCAGATTGCTACACTGGTTGGTAAAATTGAACTGGGCCTGATTCTGAAACAGAATGACGTGCTTCCAGGAGCAAAGGTTAGCTGGCATCTTGCATATTTAAAACGCCTTGTGCACTTGTTTTCATTCCACGTGTTCTGAACACTTCTTTGTGATGGGTATAAGTCATATAAAGTATTTTCATTGAAGTCGAAAACACCAAACACATTTCATTGGTTGTGAAACCTCATACGGGTTAAATCTTTTAATCTATTGGAACGTCGTTAAACATGAATATTTTCCGTTTTGTTGTAATAATGAAATGGCAAACTTGCATGGTGCTAACGACCAATATACAGACACAAAGCAATATGATGTATAAAAGATGCTCTCATATAGCGAAACCCGGGTATGTATTGTTGAAATAAGACAGGTACTAGGTGTAGCATGCCGGTTCGATGACCGTATAAGGTATCAATGACCTTGAAGGTATAATGTACAAACAGTCCAGAAACCGTAGCATATGAAATCACCCATAACATACCTAAAGTCCAAAGATAAAGCGGGAACACAGGAAGCAAACAAATTCACTGGTATGTTGCAACGTCCACGTCTATGTACCAGGTACCAATGGTTCTTGGTGTGCCTCCGTTATGGTAGATCAGGGGTAAACAAAGGAGAAGATAACAGAGCACTACTCACGGGGATCAAAGGTTTGAGAAAAAAATGAAGAAAAGTTCGTATTCCATAAAAACTGATTATTTACAGACATATAACAAAAGAATAGTGAAGGTATCGCCCCACCAACGTGTTTCATGCCTAAGCGCTTTCTCAAGGTATATACCTAGTAGTGCTCTGTTATCTCCTTTGTTTACTCTTGTTGTAATAATGCAATGCTGCACTAAAAACAAATGTGCATTGAAAATGTGATTTGTACTTTCCATTACATGAGATATTTTGCCGTGTAATGTGAATATCAATGTTCGTGGTTTTTTCAGGTTCTTATTCAGGTTCATTGACATTTTGTATTTTCTTAGCTTGATGTGGATGGCCGCATTGACTCGTTTCATCTTTTCCTCTCCCCACGGCAAGTACATCTTCTGCTGGACATGCTGGCAGTAATAGCGGGGCCAGGCAAGTACATCTCTGTAACTTACTAATGTGTCGGATTTGTTCCGATTTTGCTATTCAGTTTCTATTTTATGGATTTCTTGGTGTCATTGCAAGAAGGGATTTGAGTGATGTTCGTATCATTTTTACCTGACCCTTATTGGTTTGGATTTGCCAAAATGCAATTACTTGTTATTGACAGTTCAAGTACTGCACTGTCCTTTTAGTGACCCTTTTATAACCATATGTTCTGTTTTTCCTTCTAATACAACATATGTGTATTTTCCGCTTGGAGCAGTAGACCATGCTAGCTCAAAATAGACCAACAGGGCCATGTTAACTAAACTTTACTATGCCAAGAGACACCACCTGACTCATCCAAGTCAATAGCAGTTTAAGGCGTTAAGGCGCAATCCGCCCCACTTTTTTTTTTGCTTACCTGAACCAGGGGTCACCCGAAGCTGATTCGCGGACCCCACCTGGTTTCCAATATCTTAGCATTTTTTGTCCTGTTTTGCCACACAAAACTAGAGAGATGGTCATGGGTGACCAATAGAAAGTCGCAATGTCACATCAGCCGGTGACGTTGAAACTTTCTATTGGCCGTCGGTACTATCCTAACGCCACGGCCATTTTGTGTCCACCGGGCAAGTACAGTATGAAGGCCAGGTAAAGAAAGCTGCTTGTCACTCAGGAGCTGGATTGGGTTGGAATCGCTGAAGTTTGGAGGACCGCAGTTCAGCTCCAGTTGTGCCGCACCACACCCCCCCTCCCCCCCGCCCCCCCCGCCCCACCAGTGAGCAGCATTTAAACAGTACAAAACTGACAAGGTAAATGTTTGATATTTTCAGAAA
>NC_134491.1:40604260-40726760 GCF_040206685.1 Ascaphus truei
GCAAAGTATCCCATATGGGGTGTTTCCAGGACATTGTGGGAAGTCTGCTAGTTCTTGTTTTGTGCTTTGGGCCATAAAACTGAATGTCTGACATTTCACAAACGGACACTTTGCTTGTTTAGTGTATAACCCCCTTTGTCAATGATTTTTTTTGTTTCATGGTGTTTACATTTTATCTTGTATTGCAGCACTGCCATCCCGCTCCGTTTCCATGGATGAATCCAGACCTGAGCTTGTATTTAGGCTGGCCGTGGGTACCTTGTCAATCTCAGTGCTTTACATCGACCCTCTTCCACCAACGGAAACCACTTTGAGCCACAACCCATTAACTCCAATGTCCCTATATTTCTTCAGTCACATTGAAAAAATGGATCCATTTGCAGAAGTTGATTTCATCTCTTCCCGACATATTTTTGCAGAGGCTTGCTCTCATGACCATCTTAGGTAAAGTCCTTTGAGTAATACACACACAGAAAGAAGAGGGGTCATTACTTTTTACCACCTTTTTCCTGTAGAAATTGTTGCATATTGATTTTATTTCATATAAAGTATTGCAATGCGTTATAGTGCCACCGACGAGAGCTAAACCATTATTAAACCCGTTATTTTCACTTGCGGAGAAGTGTAATGTTTTTCTAATGTGCTTTGTTGCACTTCACAGATTCATGGGTTCTGACATTAAAGTATCCCACGAACAGCGACAAAGATCCAGCTCCCGGACTTCCAGCACAGATGTGTGCATTGGACAAATGGAGCTGTTAGAGGCCTCTTCCCCAGTGACTCTCAGTCCATTCCACCGCAATACACTGAGGTAAAAGAAAAACATCATCGCTCTTTTTTTGAATTTGCCGTTCTGTGTACAGGATGCTGGATACTCCATATACCATCGTTTTCAGGGCGCTATGATGATATAGTAACATATATATCTTTATTTATTTTTAGCTGCTAAAATTCGATAATGAAAAAGGATCTGAATCGTCCTCTTCTCCATGTGTTCATCTGCACTATAAACACTCAGATAACAGAGGAGTGCAGGTAAGGGTGGGACGTGAAACGGACGTATTACTTTACATAGCACCTCTCCTGGAGGAGACTGCAAAACTGAACAACCCGCTGGCATCTCCCTGCAGTAAAAGGGTCATTGCAGCGGTGGAATTTTTAAGGAATGTCAATAAGGATTACTTGGCTTTAACGAGCAGTGTTTCTGTTGATTTTACCCCTGAGGGAGGGAAATAAACCTAGATAAGTGCCAGTACTGTGCAACTCGTTCATTCAAAGAAGCATAAGTAACCTGTATTTAAATACAAAGGTACACAGGATGCAGAGTTTCCATTAGATGGGTCTCTGTTTTTTGTACCGTCCTATATTAAACAACTTTCTCTTCTAGGCAGAAAGTTTTCTTTATGGTCATATACTGATAATATTGCTGCACTATATTAATATGTAAACACAATGAAATCTTTTTGGTGTTTAATGTGTGCATGTGTCTCAGAATCCATGAAACCTCAATTGAAATGTTGACTTGTATTCAGTCTGATCAGTGATGATCTCTTGAATGAAAGCTAAAGAGAAACAGTTCTGTACGTTAGTGCTTCACTTCAGCTTTGCATATAAATTAGAAGACACCAAGTAATATGAACAATATTTTGTGAGTATTTTTTAGATATGTTTTCCGTCTCTATAGGGTAACACAGGAAGGTTAAGTTCTGTCCCTCAGAGATCGGATCTACAGATGAAGTTAACGCCTGCTTTCTGTGAGTTGGATATCAGCATTGTGGACAGATTAAATTCCCTGCTTCAGGCTCAGAAACTTGGCACAGTGGAAATGATGGCATCTCACCTGTACACTTCCTACAACAAGCATATTAGTCTTGTAAGTATATGATCTTTATCTGTATACATGCTATCTATGTATTCCTCTCCAGTGATGTAAGAGCACCGTACATAGCACAATGTTAAGGCAGAATCCATTATTCCTCGGAAGAGTTTACAATTTCTTGTTAGTGCCGAGAGACGGAGGGGGAAATAAAGTGATGTGACCAAGGTAACAAGGAACACTTTTGTCATTTCGCCAGTTCTGTTTCTGCCTAAACTGGGTTGGCACGCATTCATTACATATCCATTACAACAACACTGACTATTTACATGCTGCTCGGAAGGAAGAAAAACAAGCAAGGAAGATAGACATGAGGTATTTTATTTTTAGTGCAATCCATTAGACAGGTCATATGAGAAGTGCATTACTCTGTACTGCGATCAGTTTGTAAGCTGTCAGGAACATCCTTTGATTTCCATGTGGTGTATGTTTTGTTTCCCAGCACAAAGCGTTCGCAGAAGTTTTTTTGGATGACCCTCGATCCCCTGCAAACACGCGTGTTTCAGTGCTAGTCTCTGCACCCGCATTAAATCTTGCTGTACGTTTCCCAATTCCTGACCTGCGCTCAGATCCGGAGAGAGGACCCTGGTTCAAGAAGTCCCTCCAGAAAGAAATCCTGCACTTAAAATTCTCAGACTTGGAGTTTAAAACGGAGTTCTTTGGCGGATGTTCACCAGAGCAGATGAAACTAGAGCTTACCTTCAAAGAAATAACTGGTATGTTTTCACAATACAATATGCTGTTAGTTGCACTGCAGCAGAATGTAACATTGTGTTCAGCATGCAATCTGTCCTCTTCAGGTGCCCTCCAAGAGGATACTGAAGGACCACAGATTCCCTTCATCAGAGTGAGCAGTGGCCTGGATGGAGATATGACATCTTCTGACAATTTTGACTGGCCAAGGTTTAAATGTTTATTCTGTCTTTGCATCTGTTTGAATTGTTCCCGGCTTTATGAATCATATATAGATTTCATTCATTAAGTTTAATTTGTTAGCAGTTTGTTTAAGTATGCACAGATGTCCCTGTCATTGTTGTGAGCACGTTTAACACATTTCAGTGCTAAGTTATGTTTTTGTAACGATGTAAATTTTCCGGTAACATTGACGACACTCCAATTGTACACTACAGTGCACAGCTTTTCACTTTGTGTGTCTTTTATAACTGTTAGATTAGATTTGCAGTGTACAGTACAAAGAAATGTTGCTGCCACTCCTGGCACTGCAGTGTTAAAGAAGTTATCAACAATGTGATATAAGATAATGTAGTACGAGTGTCTTCAACCTGTTTCTTCTTCTTCAAGGATTGTGTTAAAAATCAATCCCATAGCGGTGCACTCCATTCTGGAACGGATCGCAGCAGAAGAGGAGGAAGAAGGAGATGGACGTTTTAAGGAGGATGAAGGAGGGTCTCACTCACTTAAAGACGTCTGTGACCTTAGACGTCCAGAGCCATCTCCTTTCTCATCTCGAAGGGTCATGTTTGAAAATGAGGAGGTATGGAGAAGTTAATGCAGAGCAGCTTACACCTAGTTGCCTTTCCATTTTTATCCTGTTTACTGTAATATATACCACAATATGCTGTAATATATACCACTATATGCTGTAATATATACCACAATATGCTGTAATATATACCACTATATGCTGTAATATATACCACAATATGCTGTAATATATACCACTATATGCTGTAATATATACCACTATATGCTGTAATATATATCACTATATGCTGTAATATATACCACTATATGCTGTAATATATACCACTATATGCTGTAATATATATCACTATATGCTGTAATATATACCACTATATGCTGTAATATATACCACAATATGCTGTAATATATACCACTATATGCTGTAGTGTAGTCTTTTATTACATTATTTGTGTTCCTTTCTTTTGTCAGATGGTGATGCCTGGAGATGCAATTGAAATGACTGCATTTCAAGAAAAAGCCATTAATAATTCTCACTACGTACTCGAGCTCACACTGCCCAGTGTGTACTTCATGCTGCCAAACAAAGGTTTCTTTGAAAAACTTTATAATAGGTGAGTATAATATAAATTATTTCTAATTAATAATTCAACTTAATAAATTCAGTCTGGTCGGTTGAAATAAAAATCTTTTTTTTTACTTCTGTCTCTTTTAATAAGTCGGTGTTCTTTTACGGACAGTATTTATTCATAGAGATATTGAGAAAACCTAAAGGCAGATTCACACCAAACGGAAGTTAAACAAAAATGTATTACTCACATGGACACAATCGCCAACATTTTGACCTTCCATGCTAGGGGTCTTTATTGCCCCGAGGAAGACCCGTAGTGTGCGGGTCGGAACGTTGGCGATTGTATCATTGTGAGTAATACACGTTTGCATTCTTTGTGATTCTGTCTTTAGGTGTTTCCTGTAGTTTGTAATATAGGAACGTTGGCATATCCCTGGGGACTCTAGTGCTCACCTTTTTATTATATTTATTTTGTGACGTGAGACATCACTGATCCTGTGATCACCATCTTCAGTACTGTACCTATACATAGGCATATCAGATCCCTGTTTATTTTCCTCCAACATTTTAGGAAACCATTTCTGTTTGTGCGTTTTGTAGAAACAATCTCAGATGGACACACAGGCCTTCCAGCCTATTGTTAATTCCTTTTCTGCCTTTCTTATTTCAGGATAAGCAATGATTTGCTGCTATGGGAGCCCACTGCTCCGTCACCGGTAGAAACTTTTGAAAACCTATCATATGGCATTGGACTTTCAGTTGCCAGTCAGCTGATTAACACCTTTAGTAAAGAAAGCTGCAATCAGTTTAAATCGACGCTTCATTATGGTAAAGTTTTATTGCAAATCTGCTTCTAAGTGACTCCTTATGTTCCAGTCTTGTAACCATTTTTTTTGCAAGCTTTGACGTTAAATTGATGCTGAGAATGAAGTTAAATATATTTTGAATCATTGTTCTGTTTTATGAAAGCGTGCAGAAAACTTGCATAACTATTTATGCAGAGTCCGTCTACCCAACCTTCAGCAGGTCATCGTTCTGGCCAAGCGCTTGTAACAAATAACCAGCACTGGGGGTGTAGGCTGGAGAGGCATCAAACAAAATTATTATGGCAGGTCAGACAGAGCAATGTTATTTTAGATTCTACACATGTATTTTGGAGGATAAAACATTTCTAAAAGTAAAAGAAAAGAGGCATTATACAGTGCAGCATGTTCAACTGAGGTGTTGGTTTCCTCTGAATGATGCCGATATCTTGTTCTCTTTGCTGGAGATGCCTGCAGTCCTCCGCACATTACTTATTGTACAACCGATATTTACAGTGGAGGTGTAGAGGAGCACAGCAGCGTTTCTTGGCAGCATACCAGCTAGTGGATCGCCAAAATAAGGGTAACTCCAAGCAGGGATTAAGTATTAAAAGAGTACTTTAATGGTCAGTGCAAAGCAAAACAATGGTAGGAGCGCACCTACGCGTTTCTTCCGTAAATGACTTTCTCAACCGATATTTGTTTGCTTCATAATATTAATGGATATGTTAATAAATATAAATATTTTTCTCTTACTGCAGATGAGGAGAGCGGCTCTGAGGAGGAGACACTGCAGTTCGATCACAACTTTGATTCAAACTATCACTGTCGCAGGAAGAAAAAAATGGAGTCTCAGAACAAGCACACTCAGAGTTTCCTGTCTGTCCTTCTAAATGTGAATCATGGTCTTGTCTCTTTATTCACGGATGTTAAGGTACGGATATTCTCCCATTTTACAGTTCAGAGGAATTGTTTTTATCATTAGGAAATGTTTGCAGTGTGAAGGGCAAATCCTGACATGTCGGTGTGTTCTAGAGGTAGCAAAGCTACACACCTACTATAATGTCTTCTCTTACCACAGTGATATTATTGTCCCCCTGGTAGCATTATATACTGTTGCCACTTTAGAAGCAGAGTTGGATATCTTTATATACTCTTTCACCATTCTCTGATTCTGTCCTATCGATTTGCTGCATCCAACCGCACGTGGTATCAACTGGCAATATGAACTGCTTTACAGATGCAAATATTTACCTACATGTAACTCTGGGCTAGTACACCAAGGATATAGATAATTAACTTGGTGTACATAGTCAGACATTTCAAATGAACTTGTTTTTTAGTACAGTAATTATACACAAGTAAAATACCCTTTTTGATGTATTTCTTTTCTCTCTGCAGCTGGCTGATGACCACCTGAGGAATGACAAGCATGGTGAATTCTGGTTGGAGTTTAACAGTGGCTCATTACTTATTGTGACAAAATATGAGGGTTTTGAAGACAAGCATTATATTTGTCTTCATACCAGCAGTCTGAGTCTCTACCATCAAGGTATAATCTTCCTATCAAAAGTTGGTTATTCATTTTTGCTTACAAGGGCTGCATTGCTGAGACGGTATTCCATGTGGGCCAGTAACCGAAGCAAAAGACAACTCGCACTTCTGCTAGCTGTATTTGAAATCACACACTGGACTTTGACTCTATATTCAGTAATTATAACGAGCTGTATGTATTTTAAGATTAGACCAGTTGTATTTTTTTTTATACACACTCTTTCAGCTGTACATTACATACATGTGATTGTAATGTTATGAACATGTATGCTATGCAGAGAAGATTGATGTAAGTTTCTGTTTGTACAGGTATGCTGGATGGAGTTGTTCTCCCAGCTGAAGTCCGGCTTCCCAGCACCACACGTCCACATTGGTTAGAGCCAACTATTTATTCCTCTGAGGAAGATGGGATCAGCAGTCGTACCAATGGAGTGGGAGCGGACAGTTTAAGCATGCTAACTCTGGCAGTGAAAATCCAGTCCGATAAATCTGAAACCAACACAAAGGTTGTTTTTTTTGTTTTAATTCAGCACTAGTTGAACAGCAAATTTATAAGCCAAAGAGATGGTGATGGATTTTACAGTCAGTTATACAGAAACATCATTGTGCATGAGACTAAACTAATTTTGCAAACTACTATAACCGCTGTAACGTGTTTACTTTCACAGTCACTAAGGAAAGCTAGTTGGTCGGTATGTGGTTCCCTAATATGAGCTATGGTTTATACAAATCTCTTAATCATGTTTTTATGTGGGTAAAACAGGCCAAGCTTAGTCACAGGGCTGAATAATGACAATCTTTCTATCCAAGGGATAAGCACAAGTAAAGCATGTATACATTCTCATCTATTGTATATTAAAAACACATAGTACTACTACTAATTCCATGCACTACAGACCTAACACAACTGTGAACCCCGCAATGAGCAGTCATGTATAATATGCATGTGGAGCTATAAGGGAGTGAGTCCACTTATATCTATTCAGAATATTTTCTGACTCCGAGTTCTTGAATGCTTTGCTATTATAGAACACTTCCAATTTCACAGTTAACGAGCCTCATGCCTGAAATATATTCATTTATTGGGAGTATTGGTATTACTGTGCAGTCATTCCAGAATGTAAACCTTGTTCTTCCTGCAGGAATTTCTCATTGCTGTAGGTTTGCGTGGAGCTACCCTTCAACACAAAGTGTTACCTTCTGAACTCACCTGGCATGAACAGGTTATTGATATTCTATTATGTTTAATTCCAAACATTTTCATGTATCCTTTCCTCCCTTTTAACGTCCTTTTCTTGTATTTTCCTTCCAAATGTAGATTTTACACTTTTTGAACATATTGGATGAACCAGTTTTAGGCTATAGTCCCCCAGCCTCCATTACCACCTTTCATATTCACCTGTGGAGTTGTGCTCTGGACTACAGGTAACATCAAATGTGTGCATAAATATTCTGTTTCACTACAAATTTGTTGACTTTTAACACATGCAGCAATGTAAGATAAGGATTTGCTTGGCTTTTTCAATCTAAGGGCAAGATTTTGTGTTTTTTACATTGTAACTAATTACGTGTTTTTGGTTTGAAGGCCTCTTTACTTACCCATGAGGGCTCTCCTGACTGTAGAAACGTTTAGTATTTCCTGCAGTGTCGCTTTGGATAAGTCATCTTCAACCCTTCGGTAATGTCACATTCTATCCCTGTATAATCATAACAAAACACACTGATTCTATGTGTTTTATATTGAAGAATTGTTTCGTACTCTCATTCATATTCAGAAGTCCGACGACTTTGTTGCCTGTGATCAAAAGTTAATATCTTGTATACGATACCTTGGGAATAAAAACAATTGACATTGTGAGTAGATTAGGCACTGGCCAGTATAATATGCATGTAACTACAGTATATAACATGGCGAGCACTAAAAGAGTGCGTGTGAGAGTGCAACTTCATAACATCTTGTTATTATATAACACTTTCATGGCTTGCCAGCAATACCTCTTGTACATGTATATTGTACATGTTACTTTCTCAAATGTGTTCATTTATTGGGAGTATCCCTATTACATTCATTCTACTTTTTTTTTTTTTTTCTTGTAAGACTTTTTATTACAATCAAGGGGTTAATATGAGCAAACATGCTTTTAGCATCAGTCTGAATATATGGGGCACATGGAAATCCAATTATACAACAAAAGAATAACAACCTTTTACGTGCTGTTCATCATTGTAACTGTAATTATCTCAAGTTATAATGCCCATGGTGCTAGATAATCCAGGAGTCTGCCGGGTGCTGGGAAACGGGGTGATTTGCTCTGTCCTGTACATGGTTAAAATAAATCCTATAGAGACCATGGCCTCCAAATGACAACATAAGCTTTATGTGGGGGCTCACTTAATATTTATAACCATGGTAAATACTTTCCCCATCTTAATGCTGAAGAAATTTGGACCTATTTAACCAGAATACAAACTGTGTATCACTTGTGTTGAATCGTCCTACTAGCTTGTTCTATGTAGTTTCAATACAGTGTATTTGGGGATCCATCAGTACATGTCTTGTTGAATAATTGTTTTCATCAAGATAAAGCTTAAAGGAACAATAGCAATATTTGTATTTATTTATCATGGTTTTGTTTTCGTGTGCGTTTTCAGAATGATCTTGGATGAGGCTGCTTTACATTTATCAGACAAGTGCAATGCTGTGGCAGTGAATTTAAACAGAGGTAAGAAAATATGGAAAGATGTAAAGGGACTGAAGTACATGTATATATTTTGCTTGTGTTGAGTTTCGGTTTTAGAGGTAATACATGGACTAGAGACACTCAAGAACATTATGTATACATACAAGTCATTATGAACTTGGCTCTTTGGTAGTTTCAGCCATGTTTGTGAGATCACACTAACCTTGCACTAGTTCGTTAGAATGGTGTGTAGCAGATTTTTGTATGTATGTATGTGTACCTTTATTTATATGGTGCCATCTATGTACATAGCGATTTACAGCTGGAGTACACATAGCATAATAATATAACACGTAATGGGACTAAGCCATTCAGACATAAAAGTAACATTAGGAAAAAGGAGTCTATGGCCCAAAGAGCTTACAATCTAAGTGGTAAGTAGGAAGAACGTCCAGAGGGAGTAGGAAGATGTTCTGGTAAGTGCGTCTGCAAGGGGCCACGGTCAAGGAGCACAGGTTGTATGAGGTGTATAGTATCGGTCACAGAGCTACCCATAGGCTTCATTAAAGATGTGTGTTTTGAGGTGGGTCTTAAAGGTGGAGAGAGAGGGTGCAAGTTTGATATTGAGGGGGAGGACATCCCAGAGGCAGTCAGTGGGAGAGGGCTTTAGATACAAAGGGGGTAGACAGAAGACATCCTTGAGTAGAACGCAAGAGTCGGGATGGTGTATTGCGAGAAATTACGGCTGAGCTGTAAGGAGGGGCAGAAGAGTGTTTAGTTGTAAAAGTGAGGAGGAGAATTTTGTGTGTAATACGGTATTTGATAGGAAGCAAGGAGAGGGATTTCAGCAGGAGAGACACCGAGACAGATTTCTGAGAGAGTAAAGTGATTCTAGCATTTAGGACTGGTGATAGGCCGGATAGTAGAAGATTACAGTAGTCAAGACTGGAGAGAATGAGGGCCTGCATTAGAGTTTTAGCAGTAGAGCGACAGAGAAAAAGGCGTATCTTTGCAATGTTACGAGTGAAAAAACAACAGGTTTTAGCTACATTGTGAATGTGAGGAAGGAGTCAAGTGTGACCCCTAGGCAGCGTGCTTGTGATACTGGGTGCAGGATAGTGCTGCCAACAGTAATGTAGAAGGGAGCAGTAGAGCCAGACTTGGGAAGAAGTATGAGGAGCTCTGCTTTTGACATGTTAAGTTGAAGTCAGCAGGGAGCCATCCAGGTTGATATAGCAGAAAGACATTCAGAGACTTTGGTCTGTACAGCAGGTGTAAGGTCAGGGGTTGAAAGGTAAATTTGTGTTCTCCGCATAGAGGTGATATTTGGGGATACATGGACTGCATTTCTTTACAGTTCTCATTTTGAAATAATATTTTGTGTTTCAGATTATGTCCGTGTTATGGACATGGGACTTTTGGAACTGACTATAATAGCAGTAAAGCTTGGTGACAAGGTCAGCGTGTGTATCTAGTTTTCATATATTTAGTACTCACTGAAGTAAAAGCGAGGTTTTCATGCAACCCTAATGAAAAGAAAGTAAAAAATAATATTAATGAGTCTCCTCTATATTGACCTCTATCAGCTATTATTAAAGCATGTGTTGCAGTACTTTTTTCTCTAGTACTGTATGTACAGGAATTATTCAGCTTTATTAATATAAAAAAATAACATCCAGAAGTAATTGTTTAGATGCTTTCATATATTTTGCTGGCACAGTCTTCGAACTGCGAGAATTCTATTTGAGACTGTTAGCATTTTGTGATCTTTTGCAATGGGTCACCAGAATGTAGACTCTTAAGATGATCATTATCTGTAAGAGTGACATTGTATGAAAAACTAGTTTGGATCATCTTTAAGCTCAACAGAAAGTTATATTTTTATTACTATATTCGCCCCTGTGGGTGTTAAAATGAATATCAAACCCTGCTCTGATTGTTATAATGTCTTGTCATAGTCGAAGCCACGCTTTGAGATGCACTGTTCCAGTGATGTTGTTCATATCCGAACATGCTCTGATTCCTGTGCTGCATTAATGAACCTCATACAATACATTGCGAGTTACGGAGATCTGCACCCACCTTCCCGGACAGAAATATCTCCAGGAACACACAAGAAGAACAGAAAGGTGGGAAGGGTTAAGAAGGAAAACATTTGTTGTCCTTTAACCAAATTAGCGTTGACCTCGCACTGATTGTTGTACAGCAATGCTCTTGCCATGTATAGTGTATCTTACTATGTATAGTGTATGCCTATATGTCCTTTAGGGATCATGTATGTTTAACTGCTCTATATGTTTGTTGAATCAAACAGAATTGATAATCATTTAAATGGAATTCTAGTATATTTATAATTGCCTCCCAACAGGTGTAATTCTAGCTAATACAGTAAGAGAATTAATAAATGCTTAGGATGGATACAGATGTAGCCAGCCTTACCATTTGCGACACTCCGTCTCGTGACTGCCCCGATCGCATTGCGAAAGGATTAATGCTGCAGGAGGTCGCATTGAAAGTAATAGACAGCGCCACGGCAGGCACCTCCCCCAACGCCTCTGCTTTTCAGCATAACCGCTGTGCTGGGGACGGGAAGGCTGGTTACGTCTGTACACGGCTGTCATAAATATGAGTCTGGTAGGATCTGAGGTTTTAAATCAATGGGTCCGATCTGCTGGCAATCGCTCTGTTTCTCTCCGTAACCGTCTATATGTAACTGTGTACACTGAGCTCCCGGCCTTGGTATTTACACTGGGAAATGTACAATGTGAGTTAATGAGGTGTTATTGTCCTACCTCCTGTGATAATATTGAAACTTGTTATAATTTGGTTTATTTTGGCATGTACACGTGGACCTTTGACATGGCAGAAATGTAGTTTGCTATTTTGTTTGTGATTACTTCCAACATACAAAAAATTAGGTTTTACTTTTCAACCTTCAGAATACAAAGTGTGTGATTGTGTGTGTGATTGTAATTGTGTGTGTGATTGTGATTGTGTGTGTGTAATTTTGCGTGTGTGATTGTGTGTAATTTTGCGTGTGTGATTGTGTGTAATTTTGCGTGTGTGATTGTGTGTAATTGTTTAATGTAAATGTTGTGTTGCAGACTGGGACAGCCTCAGGATCTTCGTCCCGAGGCCCCGTGCTTGCAGAGGCAGAGCAGCAGATACTGCAGGATTTGATGAGTGATGCTATGGAAGATACAGATCACCACCACGCTGCCTCTCCCATGGAGCCGCAGCTGAACGGTAACAAAGGAACCAGGAGATCTATCACATTTATTACATTGTTACAGGAATGCGAGATGATTTTGGGTAATCATTTAGTGCAAATATATTTGATACTTTGGCCAAACCCTTAATCACATTGTTTATATTAGTCACACTATGGCTCTGCATTTTGGAACTATGTGATTTATTTGTTTATTTTTTATTTCTGGATCGTAAGCTTTTTTTATTTATTTTTTAATATAAACATATCGTTACTTTCAAACATGATGTATGAGATAAATGTTTGTTTCACCCAGGAATTTCGGAGGGTAAATCTGAATCCCAGGAACCTTCTTGTTCAGACCTCTTCCTGTTTCCTGATGAAAGTGGGAATGTTTCTGAAGAATCGGGTCCCACGTTTGCTTCTGCAACTCCCCATCTCATAAGTGAAGCCACTTTGGATATTCCACCTGAAAGTGACGACTTCTGCATTCTATATGCACCTAAATCT
Source organism: Ascaphus truei (assembly GCF_040206685.1). NCBI lineage: Eukaryota > Metazoa > Chordata > Amphibia > Anura > Ascaphidae > Ascaphus > Ascaphus truei. Next base: position 40,616,907 of record NC_134491.1, read on the forward strand.
GTATTGGTGAGGCTTTTTAACAACACAGACATGATCTAGCACAGATAAGATATGCCTCCTATCTTTATTGTAAGTGCTAGGCAGCCAGAAGGGATGGCTACAGGACTTGTTCGGAAGGGATCAGTGACAACTTTTAAACTCATAAATTAGATCCTGACACAGAATATCCTGTCAACAGTAATTTGAGTATGTTTGTGTTTAAATTGAAATGATTGTTTTGGTTTTAAAGGAAAAAGACGAGGAGCCGTCCGTGAACAAGCTTGTTGATGATACAATCTTGGTAAAAGAGAATCATTTCAGCCTGCCTGCACGAAAATTAGACACCAGTAAAGCCCCTGTGCATTTCCCTGTGCCGGTTATACGCTATGTTGTAAAGGAAGTCTCACTTGTTTGGCATCTTTATGGGGGTAAAGATTTTGGCAGTGCTCTTCCTCCTACTTCGCCAGCTAAAAATTACATGTAAGTGCGTGCGTGTATGTATGACTATGTATATGTGTGTGTATATGTATATATGTACACCCTCTTTGACTTCTATGGTTTTACATATCAGGACATAATAACAATCATCTGTTCCTTAGCAGGTCTAAAAATTAGGTAAATACAACCTCAGATGAACAACAACACATGACATTACACTGTGTCATGATTTATTTAACAAAAATAAAGCTGAAATGGAGGAGCCATGTGTGAAAACTAAGTACACCTTATGATTCAATAGCTTGTAGAACCACCTTTAGCAGCAATAACTTGAAGTAATCGTTTTCTGTATGACTTTATCAGTCTCTCACATTGTTGTGTAGGAATTTTAGCCCACTCTTCTTTACAACGTTGCTACAGTTCATTGAGGTTTGTGGGCATTTGTTTATGCACAGCTCTCTTAAGGTCCCGCCACAGCATTTCAATCGGGTTGAGGTCTGGACTTTGACTGGGCTATTGCAACACCTTGATTCTTTTCTTTTTCAGCCATTCTGTTGTAGATTAGCTGGTGTGCTTGGGATCATTGTCCTGTTGCATGACCCAATTTCGTCCAAGCTTTAGCTGTCGGACAGATGGCCTCACATTTGACTCTAGAATACTTAGGTATTCAGAGGAGTTCATGGTCGACTCAATGACTGCAAGGTTCCCAGGTCTTGTGGCTGCAAAAACAAGCCCAAATCTTCACCCCTCCATCATCATGCTTGACAGTTGGTATGAGGTGTTTGTGCTGATATGCCGTGTTTGGTTTTCGCCAAACATAGCGTTGTGTATTATGGCCAAACATCTCCACTTTGGTCTCGTCTGTCCAAAGGACATTGTTCCAGAAGTCTTGTGGTTTGTTCAGATGCAACTTTGCAAACCTAAGCCGTGCTGCCATGTTCTTTTTAGAGAGAAAAGGCTTTCTCCTGGCAACCCTTCCAAACAAACCATACTTGTTCAGTCTTTTTCTAACTGTACTGTCATGACCTTTAACATTTAACATGCTAACTGAGGCCTGTAGAGTCTGAGATTTATTTATTTATTTATAAAATATTTTACCAGGAAGTGATACATTGAGAGTTACCTCTCATTTTCAAGTATGTCCTGGGCACAGAGTTAAGACAAATAATACATGGTTACAAATACAGTTAAATAAATGAACAGGGTATACATTATGTAGAAGACTTTGCATGCACAGTTAAAGAAAATATATGTTATGGATTAGATGAGATGTGACTCTTGGGTTTTTTGCAATTTCTCTGAGCATTGCACGGTCTGACCTTGGGGTGAATTTGCTGGGACGTCGACTCCTGGGAAGATTGGCAACTGTCTTGAATGTTTTCCACTTTTGAATAATCTTTCTCACTTTAGAATGATGGACTTTAAATTGTTTGGAAATGGCCTTATAACCCTTCCCAGATTGATGGGCAGCAGAGATTGCTTCTCTAAGATCATTGCTGATGTCTTTCCTCCTTGGCATTGTGTGTGTGTGTGTGTGTGTGTGTGTGTATATATACACACACACACAAGTAAGGTATTATGTTCATATTCACTGAAACCATAGTAGTCAATTATGCACTACTGCTATTGACACATTTTAAGAAACAAAATTACAATAATTTATTGAGTTCAATGCAAAATAGTTTCTTGCAGCATTTAACATTTCAAATATGTGTCAAACGGTTTATGTTTTTTTTTTTTTTTACTCCAAGGAGTCCTCATAGCTCCCAATCTAATACCCCCACCAGGCACGGGCGCAGCATTGTACGTGGCGGGCGGGGAAGAAACCAAGACCTGTTAATGGAAATACAGCTGAGCAAGGTGAGATTTAATCTTGTGCTGTGGGACACGCGTAATACATACAGGACCCTTCATTCATTGAGTTATGAGATTAGAGGGATGTTAGGTGAGAAATTACATTTGGCGTCTCTGTACACAGGTGAAGTTCCAGCACGAAGTGTACCCACAGGGAGGTTTTGCTACAGAAGCTACATCGCTGGAACAGCCAGTATCTCGCCAGATATTCGTTGTGCAAGATCTAGAGATTAGAGACCGCCTGGCCTCATCACAAATGAATAAATTCCTTCATTTATACAGCAGTAAGGAAATGCCCAGGAAAGCTCATTCCAACATGGTAAGATGGTTGTTGCCTATAAATATATCCATTCTACTTTACAATTATATTTAGATCCTAATAGTATTACTAATATCTTTATACTCCGATCATTCAGCATCCTTGAATGTTCTTTGCTTTGCAGAACCAGGATTAGCAGCCCTATAGTGGGACACACTCCAAGCATTCCCGTATGCCCCTTCTTACTCTCGGACGTATTTACGGGTGTCGGTGAGCCCCCCTAGTTGCCTTGTAGTTTGCGGACTTGGCCTTCCCAAGTTCTGAAGACCCGGCTTAGTTTTGAGTTCTACAGGCGAAGCAGGCCAGTATATTTATCCGCTCACAATCAACCTGGCAAAAAAGTTGTTCATATATATTCTAATATAATCAATACAAAAATATGATTTTCAGATTAGCAATATTGCTAATTTTTGATTTTTTTTTTTTTTTGCAAACATCAGTATTGTAGCAAGAAATAAATCCACAAATTTACTTAGCAGTTAGCAACTCAAACCACAAACTCCGCTAAGGACATCTGCTAAAGAACCATCTATTATTGCATAGAAATATCGGATCATAACTTCTGTTATGGTCCGAAGCGATCGTTTAACAATTCCCTGTCATCTTCCGTTTCCATTTCTCTCATGTAAATCTAATTTTGTCTCATCTCCTGTTAACTATTCGATAATGTTTGTTCTGTTATTAATATTATAAATGATTAAAAATAAAATTATTTATTTTCTGTTAGTGTACTTTATTTTTGTTTAGCCATAAGTAGAAAATGAGTACTATCTCTGTAAAGATAGCTATAGCTTCTTCTTATTGCATGTAATATTTGTATGGCATCGTGTAGTTAAAGCAGCCCTCCAGGGGTCTTTCTTGCTTTGTTTTAAATGTTAGTTATAGAATTGAAGCAGGGGGTCTCCGGGGCTGAACTACATTAATTTCAGCTCCAGGGACCCCTTGCTTCCCGAGATGCTTCCCTCCGTAGGGTCTGCCGGGATCTCCTTCATGTAGCAGCTCTGATGGGGCTGTGTGTGGGGAACACAATGGCAGCTTTAAATGTCCTGCTTCTTTTAAAGGCCAATAGGAAGCTGTGATGTCATCCCTTGCGGCTTCCTATTGGCCCGCGTGACGAGGAACATTTAAACATGGAGATACCGACAGCACCTTACCTTAAAGCAGGGGTGTGCAAACTTTTCCCCTGTGCCCCCCTGCCGGCTCCTCCCCCCCCCCCCCCCTGCTCGCAGCGCCTCTCCTTACCTGGTCTCCGGTGTTCTGATGTCATGTTGCCATGGCAACACGATGTAATGACGCCGTGTCGCCAGAAGCCGCCGGAGCCAAGGTAAGGGAAGTTACAGAGGCCTTCGCCGTTTCCCCCGTATTTAATTTAAATGCCTTCGGGAAGAGCGCGGGGCTTCTTTAACCGCCGCACCCCCCAGTTTGCGCACTGCTGCCTGCCTTAGAGGTAAGTTTCTCGGGAAGCAGGGTGTCACCGGAGCTGGAATTAACGCAGTTCAGTTCCGGAGATCCCCTGCTTCAGTCTTATAAGTAAACAAAGAGAAAACGCTGCTTTAAATTGACAGCTAAGGTATCCCAGGGACCACTCCTAAAAGGGAGATAAAGGAGGATCCCAAACAATTAACCATCTTCATTACTCAAAATGCAACTGTACAATTAGAAACTAATATGAATATTACAGGTTCGTAGCAGGGGGTATCCGGAGCTGGACCCCATTAATTTCAGCTCTGGGGACCCACTGCTTACAGCGATACTTACCTCCGTTGTGGTGCCGGTATCCCTGCGAGCAGAGAACTATCCCGCATCACGGGCCAATAGGAAGCCGTGACGTCATCTGGTGCGGCTCCCTGTTGGCCTGTGTGACCTGCATCTTTACACTCCGGAGAGATAACGGCACCCCCTACAGAGGTAAATCTCAGGAAGCAGGGGTTCACCGGACCTAAGATTAATGGGGTTCAGCTCCGAAGACCCCCTGCTTCAATCCTATAATAAAAAATGTATAAAAAAAGTTAATCCGTATTGCAGCTTTAAAGGAGATATATTTATTTTCCAGCTAACTATCAAAGTGTTACACATGCGCCCCCCGGAGTGTGCCCATGCCCCGCAGGAATGCTGCCTGCGAGTCACCCTGATGCCGCTGCGCCTCAATATTGACCAGGTTCCCCCTTTTTGTACCTATGTAGGAATCGGCGAGTGTTAGGCCCCGATCTAGTTTGCTGTGAAAATGATTGTTAGTGCTACAGTAAATCAACTTCATTCAAATAAATGAGCCTAAAATCTTCTCCAGTGCAGGGAGGGGTCCTTACAGCACAATGAATAAGCGCAGAAGTGTCATTCTGCGGCTATGATACTTCCTCTTACAAGAGCCTGATAATGATGAGGACTATTACTATTTATTTGTTAATGTGGCAATTAGTCTTGTTTATTTAGTGTGAAGGGCTTAATAAAAACCTGCCCATAACGTCTCTGCTTTATATACTTTTCCCTGTGATGATTATTCCCATTGGGCAGTTAAATGATTCAGGCTTTCCTCCTTAGACTATTGTGTATATACGGCAGGGTTAGGTTTGTGAGCATCTTGTGCTACATCACGCTTAGGCGAACAAAACAAAAAGTAACCCATTCACTCGTCTAAACCAACTGTACTTTTTGAATAATTTCTCAAATGTGGAATACACTTATCTTTGTAAATTACCCCAGAATCCCTGGTAAAAAAAAAAAAAAAGCATAGTAACGGTCAATACATCATTATAAATCAGTTTAAAAGTCTAGCAACAATATACTTCCCTATTTGTAAAACAGCAGCAATGCTAAAAATATTTTAATGTTTTGATATTTTATAAAAAGTGGGTAGTTTTAGCAGAGATATTCTAAACCTGCAGTGCTACGGTACTTTAAGAACAGGGATTTGCAAATATTTCAACCCAATGTAAAATTGTGCAACTGAAGTGGATAATAGTGGCGGGAAAGGAATGTAGCGGGGTTATATAAACTGGTTATATAAATGGGTTATACTTTTTATGTATTAGAGACCGCATTTAATATTCACTTTTGTCTTTTTTTAGGATGCCTTATTTTTCCTGAAGGATTTTTTCACAAGTCTTTCTACAGAAGTGGAAATATTGGTAACACCGGACCCAGAAGGTAAATTACAAACCGCTAATGGCGGCTGTTTAGCTTGTGGGCAATGGGTAAGATGTGGCCGGTGAAGGCCTTGGGGTGACCCTTGACTTGTCTGTCCTGCTTTTCTCAGTGCTGTTTAGTGCAGTTTTTCACACTGAAGCTCACAATAAAGCTAAGGGAGACAAAATATATGTTAGAGATGTTACAAAATATTGAAGTATGGTCATTGTAATGTCTTTTTTAGATATTTGTAAAATAACTTGACACAGCGGCCCTTTGGAAAATGAGTGGGAGAGCATTAATCACGTGTTAGAGTAATGTCGGATTTATTTTACTTGATTGCAACAATAAAAATAGGCTCCTTCTTTGCAGGGTGTATATGTAATTGATTATAACTGATAGCTGATTCCCACATAAGGACACATTTGTTATCTGTGCCACAGTCCTATGTAGCTGGTTTTATTTCTTTTGTTGTAAGTGTTTTCAGGGCCATGCCAGTAATATCTTGTTTGTATGTGTTCAGTAAAAAGGGTCCCAGGCGCTGATGTGACTTGCAGTTTGCCAAAACACCTCTGCTCGCCGGAATTAAAGCCATTATTTTCATTTCTGGGACAAAGTCCATCAGCTAAAAATGGCAGAATTGATTGTACAGGCGCAGATTATACGGAAATCCCTGAAGAGGTGACCTCCTTCAGCGATCAGCCAGTCTTTTTCAGGTGAATTATCACACGGGGCATTTTCTTTAACTTAAATATATACATTCTGTATCTAATGTATGCCCTTTGTTTCAGAGAATTCCGATTTACTTCTGAAGTTCCAATAAAACTGGATTATCATGGAAAACATGTCTCGATGGATCAGGTTTGTAACTTTCTTTTCACAGCTATTTGCTGTCTAGGATTTGCGTATTTAAAGTATATCTGAAAATCTTATTTACGCATTCTTGCCTTTCTGCATCACTCTTTCTAACCATACTGGAATACCTAAATAACAAAGTAGAACAATGATTGTGTGCATGTTTTGCAGGGTACGCTAACTGGAATTCTGATTGGACTTGCTCAGCTAAACAGCTCAGAGCTGAAGTTGAAGAGACTTTGCTATCGACATGGGTAAAATAACCGTGAATGAATACAAAACAAAGTGTACTGCTTAGGGCCAGAAAATATGTGAACTTGTATATGTTATATTTTCATGTAAAACATTTGTGCTTTTAATTGGTGCATGAAAATGATCTAATTGGCCAATACTGTTTTTCAACTACTTCAGGTTGAGGTCACCTTTACCTAACCATCTCATCTTGGTTACACACATGCAGTCTGCATACAATACTCATAATAGGAAATAAAGAAGTGTTGCTCTGGGGTTGTGTTGAAATTTAAATAACTTCCACAATTTCAATTAAAAGTGACGTGTTATCCGGTGAGTTTCGCCTTCCTCTTTGTGCACAGGATGATGCATTTGCTGATTTTGACTAAAATAAGTCGGGGCAGGGGTGCAAGAGTCCAATCGTCAACGCCTTCCAACAGGTCAGGTTTTCAGAATATCCCTGCTTCAGCACAGATGACTCTTCGACTGAGCCACTGATTGAGCCACCTGTGCTGAAGCAGGGATATCCTTAAAACCCGACCTGTTGGAAGGTCTTGAGGATTGGAGTTGAGAACTTCTGAGTTTGAGATATATGTTCTACAAAAGATTTGGACGATAACACCGTCTATTATATTTTTGTGGCATGAAAAATGCTGTTAACTTTTAACTGCTACATTTTGAAGTTTACAATGACATGTACAATTGGCTTCTTTTTAACAAGTTCCCCTTTTTCTTGCAGTTTATTAGGTGTGGATAAACTTTTCTCTTATGCCATTAACGAATGGCTTACGGACATTAAGAAAAATCAGCTGCCCGGAATATTAGGGGGTGTGGGCCCAATGCATTCACTGGTACAATTAGGTGAGTCCTGTTTGTGTACAGACAACTGTTTGTTAGGAGTCGTATGCCATTATCTGGTGGTCGTATTTTTGCTTTTCCTTTCAGTTCAGGGTCTAAAGGACTTGGTGTGGCTTCCCATAGAGCAATATAGAAAAGATGGACGCGTCGTCAAGGGATTTCAAAAAGGTGCAGCTTCCTTCGGAACGTCCACAGCCATGGCGGCTTTGGAACTAACAAACCGAATCGTCCAAACTATCCAGGTATCCACATCTGTGCCGCCCGTTACGTGGGAATGCAGATATATTAAGGAATTAGTATATCGGCGCTCGTGCACTATTTCAGTAAAACCAGTGCTGTTTTGGCATTGGTGTCCTGAAAAAAAAAAGGGGGGGGAAGAGGTTGAACGTTGAATTGAATGAAACTAATGCATCCCAACAACACCAAAAAAATGTCACTGACGGTAGATTTTGGCACCAAATGTTGATCACTCAATTGATGTCCCTGGCATTTCATTTGCAGTATAACATAGTTCTTATATTTAGTTTCAGCAGAGTTCCAGTTTTCATCATTTTTTTTTAAAGTTTTTTTTTTTTTCTGATTCCTATTTTATATGCACCTGATATTTTGTTGCAAACTAAATAGTTAACACACAAATATGGTATTGAATAAATATTGATGATGTCCGGCTGTTTGGTAGTGATGCATATTTACTTGTTCCCTTCCTCGGTGAGCAGGCCGCGGCAGAGACTGCTTATGATATGGTGTCCCCTGGTCCCAGTCCTGTTGAGTTAAAAAGAGCAAAACGATTTTCCCACCACCGCTTGGCGCATCAGCCTGTAGATCTCAGAGAAGGGGTGGCTAAAGCTTACAATGTGGTAAAAGAGGTAAGAAGACATTAAAACATGCTTCACCAGTGCTCGTTAAATTGGCATTTAAATTCATTGCAAAACTGTGTGTAAATATACAGTTAAGATTTGGCCCTGTGATTTAATTAAAATTATAAGTTGATGAATAATATTTTCTGCATATAAACATCTAAGTTCAATTTTCCCGTATTTTCCTCGCCTCTCTTTAATTGATATCTCCTTCACACAGTTTAAAGCTGCAGTTCAGTTAATATCCTGCATGTGTGTTTTTTTAAATAAATCAGTCCTGTAGTAAGAAAAAATACTTTTAGCATTTTCTGTTTTTAAAAAAACAACTTTGAAAGACCAATTTTCTTGTATTCTATTTTAACAGCCATTTGCTAAGGCACTGCCCCTTCATGTCCTGTCACAAGCCCTGGCACACCCCTTTGTCAGCCCTGCCCTCCCTCTAGCACATGTCAGTGCATAAATGCTCATGAATATTCATTAGCTTCCACTGACAGACAAGCAGATTATAAACAAATCCCAGCTTTTAATATGTCACCAAATTTCGACCTATCAATACATGGAGAACGAATTGACCTGCAGCTATACAGTTCTTTAGCTAATTAGAGATTGCACACATAAAACTATTGAAGTAAAAAAATAAATGTAAAAAAAAAAAAAAAAAAGACTGAACTGCAGTTTTAAAGGGCTTCATTGTTCTTTCTTTGATAAAAATTCTTTGTAAGATAATTGTTAGAGATCATACCTGTTTCTATGTGCACAGATCAGCCCAGATTCACGTTTTTATTTTCTTATCCAGGGAATCACAGACACCGCTCAGACAATCTATGAAACGGCGACTCGTGAGCATGAGAACAGAGGCGTGACTGGCGCAGTGGGAGGAGTTCTCAGACAAATTCCACCTGCAGTTGTTAAGCCTCTAATTGTTGCGACAGAGGCAACTTCGAATGTGCTCGGTGGAATGAGAAATCAGATCAGACCAGACGTCCGAGCGGAAGAGTCTCAGAAATGGCGCTTAGAAGGTTAGAAACTTTGTTGAAGGCCTGACCAGAGGAAGAGCGATGATTAACCATGCCCCAAAGCAGCGATCATGGATATTTCAGTCTTTATTAGCAAACATGGCTCAGGAACAGATGAAAATCTTGGTTACAAAAGAAGAAAAAAAAAAACAAATGCAGCAAATACTACTATAAAGTTAAACAAACCCACCGTTTACGGACTTATGGAAACATATATCCTGGTAGTAGTGCCAGAGTAATTATTTTGAGCATTTCCTTGCTTGCTCTGTAACCTCTGGTATACAGAGATGACCATATTTCCCAGGCTTCCAGTCCTATCTGGTGGTATACTGTATGCTTTGCTAATCAGATTTCCTGAGCATGATTAAAAACAAACAAAAAAACTACAGGACGTCTCTTCAAACAGACTCCAAAGTGGGACGAGTGGAAAAGATCCCTATTCTGACAATAGCTTTATAGCCATGTCGCTATGAAAGCACATAGGACTCTCATTAGCTTTGCATTGCACTTGTAAAAAATGTGTGTATAATACTGTTCTGTGGTATACATGCTACAATTGAGTTTTTTGAAGAGACTGAACACTGCAGACATCTTGTGTTGCATTTAGTAAAATGTTATTGTTTATAGTGTGAATAAAAAGTTTGTGTTCTGGTGGCATTATGTACTGTTTGGGTAAGGCCCACAGAGCCATTAACAAAGACATGCTCATTTCTGGATCCAGGTCTTTTCAAGATGCAGAGGTTTGGGCCCATATTTACTTAGCTGCGCTAAGCCATGAGACGACCCCACTGCCCACTGAAGTTACGGGGTGTCGGGAGCTCCCCGCACTATACGGGGTTATGGCAGAGCATGGCTTAGTAGATGTGGCCCTTCATTTTTCTCCTGAACAAAACAGACGAGACATTTTCTGCTGAATTTGCCTGTGCAGGCGGCTGCACAAACCAGAAACAGATCCGTTGCCTCAGAATAGTCTTTCTAGGTTTATTTTCAGTTACTTATTTTAGTTATTAGCAGAGTCCTACGCATCGCGATATACCTGTAGCGTTTGTTCTGGATACCATTTTTAATTTCTTTTATTCTATAACCAGGCAAACCCGAAATATGCATCAAGTCTATTCATACGATCCAGGCGCTATGCAATAGTCATGCGGGGGCTTGCGGCTTACCGATCTGCTTTCACATTTGAGGTTATCCTTGATACATTTCTATGTAACTGCAGCTTGGTAATTGTGTAAACTGTTACTAATGATTGGAAGCGTTTGTTAGGCAGGGACTGGGATATTGATAATCAGATCAACGGTAGTGTCAGAGACTCCAACACACAGCAGGGGTCCCCAACTCCAGTCCTCATCAAGGCCCCCCCAAGAATATCCCTGCTTCAGCACAGGTGATTCAGTCGAAGACTTAGCCACTGATTGAGACACCTGTACTGAAGCAGGGATATCGTGAAAACCTGACCTGTTGGGGGTTCTTGAGGACTGGAGTTGAGAACCTCTGCATTAGAGAATGAAGGAGATACTGTATCCACTTATCTCTCCTCCTATTTCTATGCTTAGAATAGCCGTGGAACTGCCGTGCGGGCGCGCTGACTGAGGGAGCGGGGCCTTAGCCTTAGAATAGCCGTGGAACTGCAGTGCGGGCGCGCTGACTGAGGGAGCGGGGCTTAGCCTTAGAATAGCCGTGGAACTGCAGTGCGGGCGCGCTGACTGAGGGAGCGGGGCTTAGCCTTAGAATAGCCGTGGAACTGCAGTGCGGGCGCGCTGACTGAGGGAGCGGGGCTTAGCCTTAGAATAGTCGTGGAACTGCCGTGCCTCCAGCTCCTTCAAATCATTGTTTACTTGAATCACAAGTCCGTGTAATTGTCTTGCTCAGAAATATTGAATAACCCCAAAGTAACGTTTTCACTTTGTTTCCTCTGGTCCCACTTAATACTGTACAAATGTAATCTGGTTAATTGTAATCTCAATACACCGATTATTCTGCCTTCATAAAACAAGAAAGGTGGAAGACTCTGAATTAGAGATGTTTGAACTGCCCAAATTGTTCAAAATCTGCTAATTTTGCTTTTGTAAAGTAGCGAAATGGCAGAACACAACTTTTATTTAATTTTTACGTTCTGTTACATTTTAGAAGCAAAGGTAATTTAAATTAATTGTACGTGCAATAGCCATTGAAATTAAGCGAACTTGTTACCAAGTTTTGGACAAACTTCCTGGGACTCCATGGTTGCGCTCTGTTGGAAACCACGCACATTTTTAAGTTATTTTAAAAACACACACATTTTGGGTTAATTTCTGCTTCAAGCAGGGATGTGGCCTGACCCTACGAAATCCTACATTGTGTTTTTCTGCCAAAGCCCCATACAACCCCTTTGGGAACATTTATTGAAAAGCCGCATTATAGATCATGTCACTACTTCACTTTGGCCCTAGGAGGGAGTGCGCATGTAACCGCTCCCAGCAATGCATTGCTGTCCTCGCTGGCAGCCAAGGGGTTAAAGATTTACTTTATATTTTTTTGTTCCTGAGTTTTTAGAAAATGTTACCTAATTCTGTTTTTTATTTTATTAAATTCTCTGGCTGGTTGGTGCCTTTGCTGCCTAACCCGGCCTTATGAGCTATGTGACATGCATGTTATCGGGTATTCATAAAGCTGTATACCACACAATACTATAGTTAAATCTCTGCTGTGAAAGCGGTATTGCTTGGAGACTAAATGCAAAACGAGGCGTGGTTGCTATTACATTATATGCACATCGCAAACAAGATCCCCATACGTTCAGATGTTACAGCCTCTCAGTGAGCAGAATCTCAGAGTATTGGTAGTAAGCATAGTGTAGATGGCAAGGATTCGTAGATTATGCCTAGAGACATGTTTAGTGGTTAACAAGCCTGGGTTCCAAGCAGCAGTTCACACACAATCTTTTTGATCTTAGACTTTGCCAATTACCAACAGCAGCTAGATGAGATATGATGGTATACTTTCTCCCCTTGTATCTGGTGGTTATTTTACACGGCAATGCTTTGTCAGGATTCCACCCCAGATATGGCTCTGCGGTATGATTGTAAAACCCATTGTAATTTGAAGGTGTTGAGTGAATATTATTATTTTGATGATGTTCATTCCTAGCATCGTTTAGTCTTTGGTCCTTTTATGCCTACAGCACTTGTAGATTTGTTACAATGACATTATGGCCATATTTGATCAAGTAGAGACATTACGGATACCTAGTTAAAGATCGACTGTTCCCCAAACATTGTATGTGGGTTAGACAAATGGAAAATATATTGTGCATGTGTATGTCTGTAAATCTCATACAGGTTGTTGCTTTATTTTTAGTTTTGTACATAGTTTATTGTCTAAAGATATTGATGAAATATCAAAATCACTTCTGAAGGGAATATTTAATGCAATATAATTCAAATTGCTTTGTGTTTTAAATTATACAGACATCTATTTTTAGATCCTGACTTAGCTGCTTCAAGCTTAATGTCTTTTTTTAATATGTTAAGGAAAATGAAGAAGTATATTGTTTATTTTAATGTACACTTCTGTGGTTTGGTGTGAACAACCAAATAAACAACTAGCTTTGTTTGAAGAGTTTATCTTCGCTCTGTGACAGTACTTACATCACACAGTATTACAAAACTCTCCAGCTTCATCCAGTCATAGCATTTAAATACCAAGAGACCTATTCGAAAAAGTTTGTTTCAGAATTTTAGTACAAAAATAAATATTGAGGCCATGATTCCAAAGTGGTCTTCTGCCGTATGGCACCTGTTAAATGTGCTGCCCGGGGTGTTTTACACACAGGTGTGTTGTGACAAACGACTGCTTCATAAATATTACGTGCTGGCATTTCCACCCGCGCTTTAGTTCTAAGAAATGTTCGTATTTTAGTTTTGCCAAAACGCTAATTTGGTTTTGGTTTTGTACAAAATTACGGGAAGAAAATCTCAAAACAAACAGGAAAATGCTAAAAGAACATCATAAGGCATGACAAAAAGTTATTAAAAAAAAAGTATTTAATCATATAAACCAACTATTTATTATTATTATTGTTTATTTGTGAAATGACAACATATTCCGCAGTGCGGTACAATGGGTACAGAGTTATAGATATCACAAAAACATAAACCGTTACATACAGGTGAGGACACGCACGCATAAACAGATACAGAGAGGTAATGAGCGCCCTGCTCGTGACAGCTTAAACTAAAATAATATAACTGTAAATCCTAAATAAATAAAATGTCAAACACCTGAGTTTTCAAACCCACTGGTGCCAGTGCTAAATAATTATTTCAGAGTAGACACTGCACGTTGGGCAGCTTAAATGTCTCGGAGCCAGTGGTGGTGGGGGCATTAAAAAAGGTGGCACTGGTCATCTGAGCTCAGCTTTGTCTCCCATCCAGGCTCTCGCTGTCAGTACTCGTCCCATTGGGCCTTTGCTGCCTGTGCAGAGAACAGACTGTACACAACCCCTGGGCCCTAAACACAAGCACCACTAGTCTCTTGCAGGCAAACATTCCCGGAGCTCCTCCACCCTTCTTACGCAACGGTCGCTGGAAAATCAAATAGAGATGACTTCCAGCGATCGCGACCAATCCGTTGCTGCATCGCGCTTACTAGAAGTGCATGCAACGGCGGCAATGCATTTGTTTTGTTGCGTCACTGTCGCCGGCACTATAAGCGCAGCCTTAGGCTGCTCAACACATCCCTAAGCAGGGCAGTTATCTTGTTGGTGGGCCTGGTCGACTTTTATAACCCCTTTTTGTAATCTCAGGACTCCAACACCACCTCAGATATTGGGTCCGCCAACATCCCCTCCCCACCCACTCACACCTTAGCTAGGGTCCTGGTACTGGCTGTAGTCCTAGCACACGGCAGTTGTCTGGGGATGTTTTACTCCTCGTAAATCCTAAACTCCTTCAAGGCCTTTTCTGCAGGAGTCTGCTGTGTAAGGGCCACAGGTAGCTCAAAGCAGTTCCCTCTTCTACCCAGATGTAATATGCGTTCAGATAGCCGTTTACCGGTGAGGTGGAGATAATCATTGTTATCCATCACGAATAAACTAGACAGTAACATGAAGACACCCCAAAAATCGTATCTGGAAATGTAGTACTAATTATACGAATGTAGCCTGAAGGATGCAGCAAACACTGAAATATATGTTTTATCATATCCCTCTCTGGTAAACTAAATAACAGTAACGCCGTCTCCCTACAAATTATATCATTAACATAAGTAGAAAAAGGGGGAAGGGTCCTCAGGCGCGTTGCTCTGCTTGTAGCTCCACGGCGTGTAGAACGTATGAAATTGAAGGGAAGAAAGGGGAACCACAGTGAGAAAACAACACAAAGGTTATACACAATTCACTTCTTCATTTGGGGGGAGGGGGGGTAGACAATGAAAATTCACTTTTAGGAGGAGACGCACTCACATCTAGTCTTCAATTTTAATTAGATGACTTCTCTGGGTGATTAGAAGGGGTGGTGGGTTGAGGGGATGCCTCCTGGTAACAAAAGTGAATAGGACATGTGCAATGGTTTAAAGGTCTTTTCTGCCGGATCAACCGATCGTCATGGGGTGCAATGCGTCTGCTGCTGAGGGAGGATCACCTTCTATGCTCCGTGAAGAATTGCTACCGGAGAACGCTCGATCAACTCCTCCGCTGACGTCACCACTGAATCATCTGAGATCTGATTCCAAAAGACTGTTCATGGCCCCAAGACTCAACGAAGTATCCGGCCGTTCCTCCTCTTACTGTGCACCCCAAAACTGGAACAACCTGCCTCCGCTGCAGGGAGCTGCTCCGCTGCTTCGCTCTGTGTGCAGAGCTGATCAGTCTTTTGGAATCAGATCTCAGATGATTCAGTGGTGACGTCAGAGGAGGAGTTGATCGAGCGTTCTCCGGTAGCAATTCTTCATGGAGCATAGAAGGTGATCCTCCCTCAGCAGCAGACGTATTGCACCCCATGGCGATCGTTTGATCCGGCAGAAAAGACCTTTAAACCATTGCACATGTCCTATTCACTTTTGTTACCAGGAGGCATCCCCTCAACCCACCACCCCTTCTAATCACCCACAGAGGAGAAGTCATCTAATTAAAATTGAAGACTAGATGTGAGTGTGTCTCCTCCTAAAAGTGAATTTTCATTGTCTACCCCCCCACCCCCCAAATGAAGAAGTGAATTGTGTATAACCTTTGTGTTGTTTTCTCACTGTGGTTCCCCTTTCTTCCCTTCAATTTCATACGTTCTACACGCCGTGGAGCTACAAGCAGAGCAACGCGCCTGAGGACCCTTCCCCCTTTTTCTACCTATACTTATACAGAGGTTGGTGAATCACCTCTGAGAGACTCGGGCAGCGGAACTCCTTTGTGGAAAGAACTGAAGCCACACATTGAACAGTAGGAATTCTTTTTGGCGCAACTTCTCTTTTCTTCCTATATCATTAACATAAAATGTATAAAGGAAGTGTAAAATCATTAAACCAAAAAAGAAACAAAAAAACATGTAACTGAAAAACTTGAAATAAAAGAAGATATGTTGAGAAACACCAAACCTTTTCAACACCACTTGTGCCAATCAGCAATTAGGAGGGTGTACGTTTTTTTAGACATTTCATGGTTGCATTAGCTAAATAATAGCAGCAGAGGGAGCTGAATGCCCACTGATTTCCAGTGATCAGCTGGGCTATTTATTAATGTGAAAACATTGCTTCTTGTGGGGTTTCTGTCTGATAAACCTAGTGCTGTATTTTCTTGACGAGTCTTGCATATGTTTTGCAGCTGAAAGTCATTGATAAATAACCCACTGAGTGGAGACTCCTGCACCAGAGAGAGAGATGGCATTAATCTTTTGGGGTAACAGATCTGTGTGAAATGAAAGACATTACTGACACAGTTTTTTTTCTTCATTTGATATGGATGTAATGGAGGAACCTGACAGCTCAATAGACACATTTTGTGAGTTTTGTTCCGTTGCCACAATGTTGCATTGTAACATAGCAGCTGATCTATGTCAACTATCCTCAACCTTTTTGAGCACAGGCGCCCCTGAAGCATTCAAAAATCTCAGGTCTCACTCACCCTCCTGCACATGCAACACACGCACACTCTCCTTTTCACATGCACACACACCTATTCGTGCGCGCGCACACACTCTTCCACCCTCTCCTTGCATATACTCCACATTCAGCCTTACACGTCATACTCACCCTTTTACTCACACTCCACATGTATCCCTCCCCTTCTCACACAGCAGACTCACCTTTCTTAATCATAAACACCAAACCCCCCTTCTCTTCTTTACACCACAAACCTTATCCCACCCCACAAAAAGCCCTTGCCACCCTCGCCCTCCCTGTCTCTTTCCTCCCACCTTCACACATACCTCAAACATGTCAGCTGCTTAGCAGTGTATCTTGATTGAGGTGAAAAAGCTTCTCTTCTCTGAGCCCGGGCTGAGAGAGGGGATGCGGATCGCAGCCTCTGCTGGGCTGAGAGAGGGGATGCGGATCACAGCCTCTGTGCCGGGCTGATAAAGGAGAGGCGGATCGCAGCCTCTGTGCCGGGCAGAGAGAGGAGGGGCGGATCGCAGCCTCTGTGCCGGGCAGAGAGAGGAGGGGCGGATCGCAGCCTCTGTGCCGGGCTGAGAGAGGAGAGGCGGATCGCAGCCTCTGCTGGGCTGAGAGAGGGGATGCGGATCACAGCATCTGTGCCGGGCTGAGAAAGGAGAGGCGGATCGCAGTCTCTGCTGGGCTGAGAGAGGAGAGGCGGATCGCAGACTCTGTGCCGCGCTGAGAGAGGAGAGGCGGATCGCAGCCTCCGTGCCGGGCTGAGAGAGGAGAGGGGGATCGCAGCCTCTGTGCCGGGCTGAGAGAGGAGATGCGGATCGCAGCCTCTGTGCCGGGCTGAGAGAGGAGAGGCGGATCGCAGCCTCTGTGCTGGACTGAGAGAGGAGAGGCGGATCACAGCCTCTGTGCCGGGCTGAGAGAGGAGAGGCGGATCGCAGCCTCTGTGCTGGGCTGAGAGAGGAGAGGCGGATCGCAGCCTCTGTGCCGGGCAGAGAGAGGAGATGCGGATCGCAGCCTCTGTGCCAGGCTGAGAGAGGAGAGGCGGATCGCAGCCTCTGTGCCAGGCTGAGAGAGGAGAGGCGGATCGCAGCCTCTGTGCGCCGTGCTGAGAGAGGAGTGGCGGATCACAGCCTCTGTGCCGGGCAGAGAGAGGAGAGGCAGATCGCAGCCTCTGTGCCGGGCTGAGAGAGGAGAGGCAGATCGCAGCCTCTGTGTCGGGCTGAGAGAGGAGAGGCGGATCGCAGCCTCTGTGCCGGGCTGAGAGAGGAGAGGCGGATCGCAGCCTCTGCCGGGCTGAGAGAGGAGATGCAGATTGCGACCTCTGTGCCGGGCTGAGAGAGGAGAGGCGGATCGCGGCCTCTGTGCCGGGCTGAGAGAGGAGAGGCGGATCGCAGCCTCTGTGCCGGGCTGAGAGGGGAGAGGAGAGGCGGATCACAGCCTCTGTGGCGTGGTGAGAGAGGAGAGGCGGATTGCGGCCTCTGTGCCAGGCTGAGAGAGGGGATGCGGATCGCGGCCTCTGTGCCGGGCTGAGAGAGGAGAGGCGGATCGCAGCCTCTGCGCCGGGCTGAGAGAGGAGAGGCGGATCGCAGCCTCTGTGCTAGGCTGAGAGAGGAGAGGCGGAAAGCAGCCTCTGTGCCGGGCTGAGAGAGGAGAGGCGGATCGCAGCCTCTGTGCCGGGCTGAGAGAGGAGAGGCGGATCGCAGCCTCTGCCGGGCTGAGAGAGGAGATGCAGATCGCGACCTCTGTGCCGGGCTGAGAGAGGAGAGGCGGATCGCGGCCTCTGTGCCGGGCTGAGAGGAGAGGCGGATCGCAGCCTCTGTGCCGGGCTGAGAGGGGAGAGGAGAGGCGGATCACAGCCTCTGTGCCGGGCTGAGAGAGGAGAGGCGGATTGCGGCCTCTGTGCCAGGCTGAGAGAGGGGATGCGGATCGCGGCCTCTGTGCCGGGCTGAGAGAGGAGAGGCGGATCGCAGCCTCTGCGCCGGGCTGAGAGAGGAGAGGCGGATCGCAGCCTCTGTGCCGGGCTGAGAGAGGAGAGGCGGAAAGCAGCCTCTGTGCCGGGCTGAGAGAGGAGAGGCGGATCGCAGCCTCTGTGCCGGGCTGAGAGAGGAGAGGCGGATCGCAGCCTCTGTGCCGGGCTGAGAGAGGAGAGGCGGATCGCAGCCTCTGTGCCGGTATGTTATTACCATATTGTTATGTGCAACTTAAACTTTGTTGTGACCAATATATAATTACTGGGTGTAAATGGACATTCTGCAAATAGAGGAAATCAGTTATTGAATCATTAAACACACACGTTCTGGGCATCTTGCCCGGTTCAGGTGTTCATATAACTGCAGCTTTTTTCTGGCACTTTAACGAATTCATTGATTTGTTGTTAGTTTGTGAATAGCATGACTGAGGAAGGGTCTATGATGACAAAGTTAGTGCTAGCTAGTTATTAAGCAAGATCAGAAATGTATTTGGGTCCTACAAGAACGTCATGTAATGTAGTGCATTACTTTGCAAGGCGCAACAAATACTTGAAATTAATCAAACTGTTTATTTTTATTTTTTTGAGAGGAACATGCAGTACAATGGGAAATTAACACAGTGACAATTAACAACGCATACAGTACATTAATCAAATATTACATATTGATCCATAATATGATGATCCCACTTCTCTCAGAAGCTTACTGTCTAAATGAGCTATCCCATAACACTGTTCTGTGGACTATTCTGTGCTGATCTTTTGAAGAATGTGCACTAAATTACTTACTTTGTCTGGAGTTCCAAGCATGTACCAGTACTTCTGATGCATATAAAGTTTCCGGGTTTCCATAGAGAAGGTGAACCCAATGATCTGGAGGAATGCACTACGCAGGCAAGCATTCCTCTGAATTAAGTGTGCAGGACTGTCTGGGGCCCCAGACATTGCTCGTCTATAACTAGAAACGCCCCAGTGTAGAAGTCGGAAAAGCTGAGGGAACAAACTAGAGAAGGAGAGGTAGAAAATATAGGTAGAGGCATGAAGATGTGCACATAAGGGAAAGTGCTGAGGCAGAGACAGCACAAAGAGAGTCACGGTGCCACGCCCTGACCATGGCCTCTTGTATATGGTGGCCAGTGGACTGGGTTTCTACCCTTTCCCCCTCCTCCCCCCCATCATGTTTCTTAGGGAAGCTTGGCATGAGCTCAGGCTAGTGGGCGTTGGGGGTGAAGTGGTTAACTAGAAGGAGTTGTCAGGAGGATGGATTGGGAGCAGTGATATGAGAGGCAGTCATGCACCACTAGAAGAAAGGGTTCTCTCACCCTATCCCTCCCCTGTGAATTATGTGATGCGTGGGGTGTATGCTAATACATAGTTTAATTTAATTATTTTTTTCTGTATCTATGTATATGACGGTTATGACATGGGTATGTTATGCACTGTCATTGTGATGTTGGGGACATTATTGTCACAGCTGCAGCAAAGTTGCTTCATTTGGGGGATAAACACCTGTCCGAGTGTGGGTGGGGGGAGGGGGGGTGGTGGTGGTGGTGATATTTGAGGTCTGTGAGGGGCAGTTGGTGAGAGCTGGCTCTGCTGGGCAGTGGGTACAGGGGACTGCCTCAGTGTGGGTGAATAATTGGGAAGGAGACAGGTGCTGGGCGGTACCAGTTCAGGCGAGTGGGTCACAGCTGGGCAGTACCAGGCCAGGGGATGGGGTCATAGCTGGGCGGTACCAGGCCGGGGGAATGGGTCACAGTTGGGCGGTACCATGCTGGCTGATGGGGTCACAGCTGGGTGGTGCCAGGGGATGGGGTCACAGCTGGGTGGTGCCAGGCATGGGGTCACAGCTGGGCGGTACCAGGCTGGGAGATGGGGTCACAGCTGGGCGGTACAAAGCTGGGGGGTGGAGTCACAGCTGGGCGGTACAAAGCTGGGGGGTGGAGTCACAGCTGGGCGGTACCAGGTCAGGGGAATGGGTCACAGCTGGGCGGTACCAGGCCGGGGGATGGTGTCACATCTGGGCGGTACCAGGCCGGGGATGGGGTCACAGCTGCGCAGTACCATGCTGGGATCATGGCTGGGTGGTACCAGGCAGAGGGAGTGGGTCACAGTTGGGTGGTACGATGCTGGCTGATGGGGTCACAGCTGGGCGGTGCCAGGGGATGGGGTCACAGCTGGATGGTACCAGGCCAGGCATGGGGTCACAGCTGGCGGTACCAGGCTGGGGGATGGGGTCACAGCTAGGCGGTACCCGGCCAGGGGATGGGGTCACAGCTGGGTGGTGCCAGGCCAGGCATGGGGTCACAGCTGGCGGTACAAAGCTGTGAGATAGGGTCACAGCTGGGCGGTACCAGGCCGGGGGAATGGGTCACAGTTGGGCGTTACCATGCTGGCTGATGGGGTCACAGCTGGGCGTTGCCAGGGGATGGAGTCACAGCTGGGTGGTGCCAGGCATGGGGTCACAGCTGGGCGGTACCAGGCTGGGAGATGGGGTCACAGCTGGGCGGTACAAAGCTGGGGGATGGGGTCACAGCTGAACGGTACCAGGCCAGGGGAGTGGGTCACAGCTGGGCGGTACCAGGCCGGGGGATGGTGCCACATCTGGGCGGTACCAGGCCAGGGATGGGGTCACAGCTGCGCAGTACCATGCTCGGGGATCGGGTCACATCTGGGTGGTACCAGACTGGGGGAGTGGGTCACAGCTGGGCGGTACCAGGCCAGGGGAGTGGGTTACATCTGGGTGGTACCAGGCTGGGGGAGTGGGTCACAGCTGGGTGGTACCAGGTCGGGTGATGGGGTCACAGCTTGGTGCTGTTGGTCTGTAAAAAGGTTTGAAGACTGGCAGGTTAAGGTGGGGGTTACATGTATGTGTATAATATTATAGGTAATAAAGCTGTGTCTGCTTAACCTCCAGTTCGGTGTCTGTGCTTATCCCATATTAAGGGGGCAAGGTTTGGTTGGGAAGGGAGAAGAATGGGGGGAGGGGGCTCCGGGCTACAAGTTCAAGTGATTGTTAGATAGTGCAAGGGGGAAATGGGGTTATTCTGGTAGAAATAGGATAGGAAGCGATAGAAAAGAGGTGCAAGGAAACGGAGAGAATGGACTCCTGGCGTTCGTTTCCTTTTTTGGTCGCATGTGACTTTCTGACCTCATAGTTTATACTGTACTTGTTTTCAAGAACAGATGTAGCTGCTTGTGGACAGGATGCACAGAACGCCCATCCAATGACCTGCCTCCCTACAAGCAGCAAAACATTGTACGCCAGCTGCAGGCTTGGAAACCAAATGTGGTGTTTTATTCAGTGAAAAAAAAGCAAAGGACATTTATTTCCACAGGTATCCACTTGTAGTTGTATCCGACCTGCAGCAGGTGTTATGAAGAAGCAAGAATTCAAAGAAAACATAGAGTCATATAGTTTTCTTTCAGGGATTTTGTATCAGCAGTTTGGCAATACAGTGTTGTGAAAAAGAAAGTACACCCTCTTTGAATTCCATGGTTTTACATATCAGGACATAATAACAATCATCTGTTCCTTAGCAGGTCTTAAAATTAGGTAAATACAATCTCAGATGAACAACAACACATGACATATTACACTGTCATGATTTATTTAACAAAAATAAAGCCAAAATGGAGAAGCAATGTGTGAAAAACTAAGTATACCTTATGATTCAATAGCTTGTAGAACCACCTTTAGCAGCAATAACTTGAAGTAATCGTTTTCTGTATGACTTTATCAGTCTCTCACATCGTTGTGTAGGAATTTTGGCCCACTCTTCTTTACAACGTTGCTTCAGTTCATTGAGGTTTGTGGGCATTTGTTTATGCACAGCTCTCTTAAGGTCCCGCCACAGCATTTCAATCGGGTTGAGGTCTGGACTTTCACTGGGCCATTGCAACACCTTGATTCTTTTCTTTTTCAGCCATTCTGTTGTAGATTTGCTGGTGTGCTTGTGATCATTGTCCTGTTGCATGACCCAATTTCGGCCAAGCTTTAGCTGTCGGACAGATGGCCTCACATTTGACTCTAGAATACTTTGGTATACAGAGGAGTTTATGGTCGACTCAATGACTGCAAGGTTCCCAGGACCTGTGGCTGCAAAACAAGGCCAAATCATCACCCCTCCACCACCGTGCTTGACAGTTGGTATGAGGTGTTTGTGCTGATATGCTGTGTTTGGTTTTCGCCAAACGTGGTGCTGTTTATTATGGCCAAACATCTCCACTTTGGTCTCGTCTGTCCAAAGGACATTGTTCCAGAAGTCTTGTGGTTTGTTCAGATGCAACTTTGCAAACCTAAGTCGTGCTGCCATGTTCTTTTTAGAGAGAAAAGGCTTTCTCCTGGCAACCCTTCCAAACAAACCATACTTGTTCAGTCTTTTTCTTATTGTACTGTCATGAACTTTAACATTTAACATGCTAACTGAGGCCTGTAGAGTCTGAGATGTAACTCTTGGGTTTTTTGCAATTTTTCTGACCTTGGGGAGAATTTGCTGGGACGTCCACACCTGGGAAGATTGGCAACTGTCTTGAATGTTTTCCACTTTTGAATAATCTTTCTCCCTGTTGAATGATGGACTTTAAATTGTTTGGAAATGGCCTTATAACCTTTCCCAGATTGATGGGCAGCAACAATTGCTTCTCTAAGATCATTGCTGATGTCTTTCCTCCTTGGCATTGTGTTAACACACACCTGAATGTGTGACCAGCAAACTGCTAAAACTTTGGCTTTTATCGAGGTGGTCACACTTGCTGATGATCAATTAATCAAGGGCATTTGATTAACAGCACCTGTCTGCTACTTAGCATCTTAATTCCTATGGAAGCAGTAAAGGTATACTTAGTTTTTTACACATGGCTTCTCCATTTTGGCTTTATTTTTGTTAAATAAATCATGACACGGTGTAATATGTCATGTGTTGTTGTTCATCTGAGGTTGTATTTACCTTCTTTTTCACACAACTGTATATAATTTAGCCATGGGAAATGGTCCCCAAAGACTCTCAAACTTCCACAGTCTACAGGTGAGAGCTGTCCGAAGACTTTAATTTTGGGTATCGCTCAGCTGTACTGTGGGTTTTTAGATACAGGTTCAGTATTGTTTAGATATTTTAGACATATATACAAATATATTGATGAACAGAGCTACTGTAAGTACAAAGTTTGCTTGACCTTATCAATGTTCAAGTGGTCCATGAAATGGATAAGTTGGAGAATGTCTGCATTTTGTGAATGCAAGTTCTTAAACTCGATGCATTTGGAAGTCTTCATTTGTTTACTGTGTTAAATAATATTGTTGGTTCTGCTAAAGTATTGTGTACATATTGTGTTTCTATTAGTATTTTTATTTAATTTTCCAACATTAACATTGACAACACTGTATACAATACATAGACCCCATCTGTACATATTTCTGTTTGAATCATGTTTTAAGAGTGCACTTAATAGTGCTAAAATAAGGTACGGAGAGGTCAATTAATAGCAAGCCCATTGCCTATTATTGTAAACCATAATCATTTCTTTATATGGTCACATTTGTTTGGCAGTAAAGTGCTCAAGTTACTCGAGAAATACAATGTTCTTCCTAATTTTGGTGTGATTATACAATTTACTTTTTTGATTTGCATTTGGGGGGGGGGGGGGGCGCTTGGTAAAGATGGGGTTCCAATAGAATCAAAATAAAGCCCTGCAACATGTTACAACTAAAACAGTGCTAGTCGGTCCTGCCTTTTAATTAAATTGTAAGCACCATTTGAAACCCTTGAGGTGCATTTTATTTAGTAGTGTAGCTACTACAGGGCTGCTTCTACCCTTACCAACAGAAAAGGCACTCATTAATAACACAGAAAAAAAATATTGTATGTACATTTCTTAAAGTCACTTTTTTTCATTATATAATTGGTCATTAGCCTCCACTCAAAGTTATACACCCAGTATTCATTGAAAGACTTCTTATACCGCAGAATATTTATTTTACAATCGAAGCAATGTTTTTATTAAATGGCAAATTCAGCATACTGGCTAACTCTCCATATATATAAGGGAAACTTCCACATATTTTTATGCAAAATATAATTTAAAAAAGAGCTATGCAAATCAATGGGAGCTTAAGATATCTCCTGCATTGTCCTTCCAAATATCCCAGGGGAGCGTTTTCAGATATTGTCTGTATTCTGTTTGTGCCTGTTACTTTTGCAAACATTAATAGGAAAAAAATAGACCCATCAGTTTAAAAAAAAGGAATTTTAAGATAATATACCTCAACAAGTCTTTTGGAATACACAAAGAACTGAGGGATTTATAAAAGACCAGTGTAACTAGGGTGATTGTGTCCCATTTATAATATAAATTAATATGCGCACTCCAAAAAAAGCTGTGGACTATTATCTACTAAATTTATCCAAAATATAAATTTAGCAAAAAACTCTGGTAAAGCTTCTTTTCCCCTTTAAATAAATCCACAAATACTATTTTTTTTTAATGTTAGGTGTCAGTGTCTAAAATGAAAAGAAATACAGTGCATGCATTTTTTTTTTTTATCTCCACAAATGTACAGGTGTGTTTTCATTCCTCAGAGTACACTCCCTTTTATATTCATAGTCACTGGTCCTTCTGGATATCACATTTCCAAAAAGAAGCATCTTGTCTACTCATTCACTGGGAATGGGCTGGAAACACATGGGAGTGAAATTTACAGCCACATACATGTATATAAATAGGATAAAATGGTAAATAAATAATGTCCGCTTATACATATATAGAGAAATGCTCCATTCAATGTCTGTTCTCTGTACAGTATTTGCTCCTCTCACATTGGTTAATGCCTTGCAAGCACCTCCAGTAAGAATGGTATTAAAGGACTCCAAGCTAGATCCTGTTCTTTTGCTGCCGCCCCATAGAAATAGAAGTCCGTATGGTGTCAGAAGAATCATCCATTTGGAGGGATGAGGAGATACTGGCTGTGTTGCGACTTCTTGATAGAAACTGCTTGTATACCTCCTTTGTTTTCTTCCTGAAATGATTTCCAACAATGACATACAGCAGTGGATTAATGCAGCTGTTACTATAGCCACAGTATGTTGAAATTTGGGTACCAATATCAATAAAATTATTCACGGTGCAACCGGAGAGAACGTTGAGAAGATAGAGCATATCAACAAAGGTAACAATCTGAAATGGAAGCCAGCAAAGAATGAACACAAAGAGAACAGCAAAGACTAGTTTTGTGGCCTTGGTTTCTGTGTTGATTTCCTTAAACTTTTGCATTGCGTTATTCTTCAAGACTTTGATGATTTGGAAAGTGCAATACGAAATGACGGTCATCGGTATCACAAAGCTGACAATATTAAAAATCAAGTCTGAGACAATGAACCAGTTGTCGGATGGTGCCAGAATGATGCAAGCGGTGTTATTTAGCTGTGGGACATACGTGACCGTTCGGAACACTACTGAAGGTAAGCTTATGAGCACAGAGAATACCCAGATCAACAAGCAGTTCCACTTGGCACATCCAGCTCTTCTCATTCGTCCAAATGACATGGTTTTCACCAGAGCCAAATATCGGTCAATGCTAATCATCATCATAAAGTAGATACTAGCATTAAGGTTTAACACAATCAGAGCATTGACCGTAATGCAAAGAAAGCTGCCAAACGGCCAATAAAACTTGTTAGAAATATTAATGGCCCACAATGGTAAACCACAGATAAAAAGCAGGTCAGCAGTGGCCAAATTTCCCAGGTAGATTTCAGCGACTGTACTTCGGCTTTTATGGAGCAAGAAAATAGCGAGGACAAAAGTGTTTTCTATAAATCCTAGGACAAAAATGAACCACATGAAAAACGGCTGGAAGGAAAATATCCACTCGAACGTCTCGGACAACGTGCACTTTTCAGAAAGTACTGTGGAATTCTCCATCATGCGTGAGGAGGTGTTGATTGTCTCATACATTGTTGTTAAATTGTCTGTTGTGTTCATGGCCATTCTTATCCTGGAAAATATAAAGAGAAAATACTTATGAGCTTTAACAAAACAGAAAAGGTTAAATATTTACAAAGTATTTGCTTGTCTTTGTGGACATACAATGGGGTTTGGGGGAAGCGATAGTGCCTTGGTCAGCATTATAACTCGGGAACGCCAATTGATATTAATGGGATTTTCAATGCAATAGTGCCCCTATAATCCCGACCATAGTTTGATATATACCACCCTATGTATCAAGGAAAATGTGTTGTGATTATGTGGCAAATACTGCACCAGATGGATCAAGGAAAAATACCCCATTTAAATTAGTTTTTTTTTTCTTCATTACATATAGTACAGTTAGATTGCCCTAGA
The DNA here is from genome assembly GCF_040206685.1 of Ascaphus truei. Lineage (NCBI taxonomy): Eukaryota > Metazoa > Chordata > Amphibia > Anura > Ascaphidae > Ascaphus > Ascaphus truei. The sequence continues at coordinate 40,643,826 of NC_134491.1, forward strand.
ATTGCTGCACTTTGCCTTGATACATATCACGACATTAATATAAGGTCACAATACACTGCTGAATGAAGATGGATGTGTTTTCTTTCCATGACCCCCAACAGGCTTAAGAGGTACAGTAGCATTTTTTTCTCCAACTCAAGAAACTGAGTCCAGCACAAGTTCACAAAAGCTTTAGTAGAGTCTAGAGGCTCCGCCAACACAAAGATGAGAAGACTTCAAATTAAAATAAGTAAAACCTTTAGTATATTAAACTAATCTTAATAATAAATACATATACAGTATATAATTTTTAAAATGACACACACACACACACACACACCCTCCCCCCATGGAAGAAGGAGCCCTGCTTTAGTAAATCATGTTATAGATGAAAATTAATTGTTCATAGAAAGAGCAGTTTCCCCTCGCCGGATGCCTCCTCCAAAGGGTTTAAGCACAGACACTTCGGACAATCAATACCACAGCAAGAAGGTTACTCACAAACGAGAGAGAGGAGAAAACGGGAGAAGAGAGAGGGGAGAAACGGGAGAAGAGAGAGGAGAAGAGTGACAGGAGAGAGATTTTCTTTGTATACATTATTGGAGAATATACTTAGGAGCGGTTCATCCTGATACACATTCCTGTTCTATGTGGAATGTACTAGAAGACAATCAAAGGATTTCATATCCCAAAATAAATCTGCGATTAGAACTCAGGATATGAGCAAGCGTTTTATGCCGGGGCCGGCCGGCCGGACATACCTCACCTGCACAATTTCAATTTTAAGATTCTAGGAAATAGTTCAACTGACGTGGTGGTGATTATAAAAAGTTTTATTATAGGGAGAACTTTACTGGATATAAGATTTGGGAGCTCAGAAAAAAAGGAGGTGCAATCCAAGCAATATCATACGTGTGTGTTTTTGTAATAGAAATCAGTTCTGTAGCATTAGATAATACTTGCTACCTTTTTTTATTTTAAAATTCAACTCAATGCCATTTTTAATGCGTTTTGAAATACTGACCATCTTTTCATTTCTATAGCAGGCTTTAGCCACCTCCCGAGCAGTGCAAGATGTTTGCAACACTTTCCTGATAGTGATAATTTGTCGCCAATATCCCCAGCAGTTTGAGCTGCAAACTGTAACAATAGATAATGTAACCGTAGTAATATAAGAATGCATTGTAGCTGCTGAGTTACACTGGCTGAAGGATTGATGTGAAACGGAAAGGCAGCCATGTAGTGAACCCTGGTAAACAGGATTTTGCTGATCAATCATGAAAGAAATTATTGATCGGCAGCTTAGGTAATTGGTTTTCAATAAAGGTAATCACATTTAAAAAAAATGTAAATGATTGGATTGCTTCTTTAAATTAATGCAATTGGTCAGTATTTTGATTATTATTTTTTTTTTAATGTATTTTTTATCGCCCTTTTAACATGTGATTATAAATACAGCGCTGTACTATAACAGGATATCCGCCGTTATGATGCCGCCTGTACTTCAAAAACAGTGGCAGGTGTCCTGACCAATTTATTACACTTATTTTTCTTAACAAAAATATTACATCGTATACTGTTTCCTTATAAACAGATACAATATCAAGTATATGTATATCTCATGGAAGAATAATATTGTCACTATTTCTATGCATAGCTATAACCCGGATTTTGTCTTCCATAGCTATAAGAAGTCATGCTTTGTGTTTCATTGCGTTATGGGTTAAGTGAAATTGCGTGCGTGCGTGCGTGTGCATGCGTGTGAGTGCGCGTGTGTGCATGCATGCGTTTGTAGAATAAGTTTTTTCCCTTCGAACTTTCCTTAATGCTGAAACTGTAAGTTCTGTGTTTAGCTGGGCCCCTCGTCTTATCTATTAACCCCCTTATAGAATCTGAGATGTACCGGCTGTCGGCCTTGGGAAAGATGAGGTAGCAGAGCACAAGTTTTCTTTTTGCTGAAACTGCTAAATATATTGCAACATATATAACAAAGCAACTGCAAGAAAAACAAGATAAAGGACAGTAAGATGCCCGATATAGTCATAAGTGCTGACAGTATGATATTACGCATGCCCCGCCCCTTCTGCTGGTATAAGATAGCTGACATAGAGCCTGTAGTGCAGTTAATTTATGTAAGATAAGACGCATATCTTGATTTTTATGTGAATGTTATACTTGCAAGCAGCTGGGACTGAGTTTTTCCACCGTAATCTCCATATTGAACAACTGTTTTACCAAACTACATTATATATTAAATTATACAAAATAAAATAATAGTCCTGACAAATTGTTAAGGAATAGAATAAATAAAACAGTTTGATATCCGAGTTGCAGAAGCCTGAACCCTCTGTATGTTATGGCCTTAGACTGGGGACATTCCACTTTGGGACTTCATGCTGCGCTGAATATGTGAGTGTTCCTGCATTTCTCTCCCTGTAATAGGGAGCACTTTCTATCCTCATGGATGAAGGAACCAGGACTAGGTAACATCATGTTATAGAAAGAGCAGTGTCCCCTTGGCTGGGTTGAAACACAGACAAGTCATCCAATCAATACCAAGGCAAGAAGATATATATATATATATATATATATATATATATATATATATGTGTGTATACACACATGTGACCTATACAGATAAATGGATACAGTATATAAATGTAGAAAGACACACAGCCCTATTCTCTAAGCTGCAATATGGCTGGATCGGCATTAAGCAGATATCTCCTTATTGTAATGAGTTTTGGTTACTCATGCATGCCATGTGCTACGTCGGACAGATTATCAGTGTACTTTTATGTTGTATGAGGCTGGATGTTTCTCTTTCTCAAACTTTTATGTATCACAGATGGATGGCTAGAGTAGTATTTGGAAATGATTTGCAATGACCTCCCCTCCAGTAAATACTCTCAGCATGACACTGCAGAGATGAAGAAGAGATGCATAGTGTAGGAGGATATTTCACCATCCACACGATTGCACTGTGTCCTAATCATACTTTATGAAATTATAAGGTATCAGGAATTCAGGGGCTTCCTGTGTGGGCCAATTTTGGGGCTACAGAGAACTTACACACACTGGTACTGGTAGTGGCAAAGTGCCCAACACTACTGATCAGAGATTACAATAGTATTTTACATGTAAATGTTGCTTACTTTAGTGGTTTGTAGAGTCTTACCATTGTCAGCTATATACAGCATGTAACACTGGGGACCAGGTTCCCTCACTGATACTACAGTGCGATTCTATATCAGCCGATGTGATTGAAGTCAATGAGGAATTTCATGCAGAAACGGCCGCTTTGTCTGATATAGTACAAGTGTGGGTAACCGATGCATCAAAGCATGTGAGTCCCATTTAAATAATATTGTAATGATACTTCTGTAGGGGACACTCCTATATGATGGTGAGTAATGAAAACATACCCTAATAGGGCAAGGGACTAGTACCTAGTGCTAGCCAGCACAATGAACAGTACAAGCATACCCCGGTTTAAGGACACTCACTTTAAGTACACTCGCAAGTAAGTACATCTCGCTCAATAGGCAAACGACAGCTCACGCATGCGCCTGTCAGCACGTCCTGAACAGCAATACCGGCTCTCTACCTGTACCGAAGCTGTGCGCAAGCGGGGAGACTATAGAGCCTGTTACACATGCGTTATTTACATCAGTTATGCACGTATATGACGATTGCAGTACAGTACATGCATCGATAAGTGGGGAAAAGGCAGTGCTTCACTTTAAGTGCATTTTCGCTTTACATACGTGCTCCGGTCCCATTGCGTACGTTAATGCGGGGTATGCCTGTACAGAGATTGTCCCAACCATAATAACTAGGCATAGTATGTAAGAAAAACACTCACTTCTTAATTCCAGAGGAGCAGCCCCATCAGGAGTCTTGAAAAGTGTGCAATCCACCAACAGAGAAGGTAAAGTAGATGAGCAAAGGCAGTGCACTGCCAGCAAAAACAGAGGAGGCTAATGGTAGCAAAAAGAACTGATTTATTCAATAAAAGGATCAAACATGACCCCTGGAGCACCCAGAAACCACACACCTACACGTTTCGGGCCGAGCGCCCTTTATCAAGGTGTATATACACCTTGATAAAGTGCGCACGGCCCAAAACGCGTAGGTGTGTGGTTTCTGGGTGCTGGGTCCTTTGGCAGCTAAAATGTTACACTTTAAAATTGAGTCTTCTGCTAGTAATGCTAGAAAAGGTGAGGACTGAACCCTGCATAATATACATTTATAAAAGAACGGGAGAGGGACCTGAGATTAAATTAGTATCGGGAGGACACCTGGAGGCCTGAGGTTCAGTACAGTTTATCAAATAAACAAAGGTGTATATATTATAATTTCACTTTCACATCAACATCCATTTCATTCAAGGTCCCCCCCCCCCATATACTGGAAAAACTGTAGGGGATTTGTATATGTCTGGTGGTCTGCCCTGTGGTTTTCCGATTCTGGGGAAGCATCTTTGATATGGCCTTTGATGTGCTTTGTTTCCTTATCGCTCTGGATTCGGCCGTTGCCCTTCTAGGCTGAGTGACCAGACGCTGGTTCCGCAGATTGTGAGAGTGGCTCAATGACATGTCCCGGGCCCCAGACATTCCACCCAGGAATATTACTAGTGGTAAGGTGCAGCGTTTAGCCCCATTGAACAGTTAACAAGTATCCTGAACTAATCTGGGGCGCTGGCTGGATAGGGCCCCACGTAATCTGGGACGCTGGCTGGATTGGGCCCCACGTAATCTGGGACGCTGGCTGGATTGGGCCCCACGTAATCTGGGACGCTGGCTGGATTGGGCCCCACGTAATCTGGGACGCTGGCTGGATAGGGCCCCACGTAATCTGAGACGCTGGCTGGATTGGGCCCCACGTAATCTGGGACGCTGGCTGGATTGGGCCCCACGTAATCTGGGATGCTGGCTGGATAGGGCCCCACGTAATCTGGGACGCTGGCTGGATAGGGCCCCACGTAATCTGGGACGCTGGCTGGATTGGGCCTCACGTAATCTGAGACGCTGGCTGGATAGGGCCCCACGTAATCTGAGACGCTGGCTGGATTGGGCCCCACGTAATCTGGGACGCTGGCTGGATTGGGCCCCACGTAATCTGGGACGCTGGCTGGATTGGGCCCCACGTAATCTGGGATGCTGGCTGGATTGGGCCCCACGTAATCTGGGACGCTGGCTGGATTGGGCCCCACGTAATCTGAGACGCTGGCTGGATAGGGCCCCACGTAATCTGGGACGCTGGCTGGATTGGGCCCCACGTAATCTGGGACTGGCTGGATAGGGCCCCACGTAATCTGGGACGCTGGCTGGATTGGGCCCCACGTAATCTGGGACGCTGGCTGGATTGGGCCCCACGTAATCTGGGATGCTGGCTGGATTGGGCCCCACGTAATCTGAGACGCTGGCTGGATTGGGCCCCACGTAATCTGGGACGCTGGCTGGATTGGGCCCCACGTAATCTGGGACTGGCTGGATAGGGCCCCACGTAATCTGGGATGCTGGCTGGATAGGGCCCCACGTAATCTGGGACGCTGGCTGGATTGGGCCCCACGCAATCTGGGACGCTGGCTGGATAGGGCCCCATGTAATCTGGGACGCTGGCTGGATAGGGCCCCACGTAATCTGGGGCACTGGCTGGATTGGCCCCCACGTAATCTGGGACGCTGGCTGGATAGGGCCCCACGTAATCTGGGACTGGCTGGATAGGGCCCCACGTAATCTGGGATGCTGGCTGGATAGGGCCCCACGTAATCTGGGACGCTGGCTGGATTGGGCCCCACGTAATCTGGGACGCTGGCTGGATAGGGCCCCACGTAATCTGAGACGCTGGCTGGATAGGGCCCCACGTAATCTGGGACTCTGGCTGGATAGGGCCCCACGTAATCTGGGGCGCTGGCTGGATAGGGCCCCACGTAATCTGGGACGCTGGCTGGATTGGGCCCCACGTAATCTGGGACGCTGGCTGGATAGGGCCCCACGTAATCTGGGACGCTGGCTGGATAGGCCCCCATGTAATCTGGGACGCTGGCTGGATTGGGCCCCACGTAATCTGGGACGCTGGCTGGATAGGGCCCCACGTAATCTGGGACTGGCTGGATAGGGCCCCACGTAATCTGGGACGCTGGCTGGATTGGGCCCCACGTAATCTGGGACGCTGGCTGGATTGGGCCCCACGTAATCTGGAACGCTGGCTGGATAGGGCCCCACGTAATCTGGGACGCTGGCTGGATAGGCCCCCATGTAATCTGGGACGCTGGCTGGATTGGGCCCCACGTAATCTGGGACGCTGGCTGGATAGGGCCCCACGTAATCTGGGACTGGCTGGATTGGGCCCCACGTAATCTGGGACGCTGGCTGGATAGGGCCCCACGTAATCTGGGACTGGCTGGATTGGGCCCCACGTAATCTGGGACGCTGGGTTATTACTTTAATTTCTCCCTCATTAATCTAATCTCCGGTCGTATGTGGGGCCTTGATGTGCACCCATAGTGTACAGTATCTCTCTGTTACCGTATGCTTTGGGAAATCCACTGTGACCCTTTTATTTCTGCACTCTCTGTATTTGAGAAACACTATAAAAGAAAACTCTTTTTGTTTTTATCTAAAGGTCAGGAATATTTTTGCTGAAATTCACCAGTTGAAATTTGCATGTTTTCTGCGTAAAATATTGTTAAACTTGCCAAACTACACAAAAAACTTTGCAAAGCCGTAAAAGTCAATGTGCGGGTCACGTGACCCATTATGGACATTTATTTTTGCAAAATGTTGGTGAAATTGGATATATTTTATGCACAGATCTTTGCAAAAATCGAAAAATCTAAATGAAAATTGACAAAATGTACTTTCTTGAGGTGGCCCAGATGTCATGTAAATCCCCTCAGGGACTCTTAAAATGAGCACAAACACACAAGCAGTGACACTTTTAGATACATGGGACGGGAAGATTTGGAATAACAGTTAGCGAATATTTTGCCGGTTGCAGCCGGTGGATTCCACTTTGACTCACTGGGTAAGTAAAACTGACTCAATCGCCTTCAGTTACCAAACGATTACTTTCCACAAACACGTAAATATTAGTAGTGTCTGGGAGGCAGAGGATTAACCCGTTGGCTGCTGGAGGGGAATGCAAAGCTTTCCAAAAAACCCAATGCCACACATTTTGGCAAATGTGGGTTTAAAAGCAACATTCATCACTAGGAAAAGCATGTTGTCCTCAAAGCTATTTCTTTAAACAAACAGCAGTTACATTCAGACGGTATTACTGGGCAGTCATTTCTCAAGAGACTAAAAGTCGTTTTTATACTATTAAATATTTATTGAAGAGGATTATAAAGCTATCTGTCTCTTTCTTTTACGTTAACATGTTTTTGGAGATACATTATACAATATATATATATATATTAGGGGGTTGGAAATTCCATCTGTCTCTTGGAGCCAAAATAAATATCATTGTGCTGAAAGGTATGATTTAGATAAGCAGAAACGCAAACACAGTTTTGCCAGATGGGCCAACGGTCATCTGGAGACTTATGGAGATTTTGTGTTCTACTGTACCTGTGATCCCTGTATGTGTTCTACCTGTGATCCCTGTATGTGTTCTACCTGTGATCCCTGTATGTGTTCTACCTGTGATCCCTGTATGTGTTCTACCTGTGATCCCTGTAAGTGTTCTACCTGTGATCCCTGTGTGTTCTACCTGTGATACCTGCATGTGTTCTACCTGTGATACCTGCATGTGTTCTACCTGTGATACCTGTATGTGTTCTGTCATACCTGCATGTGTTCTACCTGTGATACCTGCATGTGTGCTACCTGTGATACCTGCATGTGTTCTACCTGTGATACCTGTATGTGTTCTGTCACACCTGCATGTGTTCTACCTGTGATACCTGTATGTGTTCTACCTGTGATACCTGTATGTGTTCTACCTGTGATACCTGCATGTGTTCTACCTGTGATACCTGTATGTGTTCTAGCTGTGATACCTGCATGTGTTCTACCTGTGATACCTGTATGTGTTCTACCTGTGATACCTGTATGTGTTCTAGCTATGATACCTGTATGTGTTCTACCTGTGATACCTGCATGTGTTCTACCTGTGATACCTGCATGTGTTCTACCTGTGATACCTGCATGTGTTCTACCTGTGATACCTGTATGTGTTCTACCTGTGATACCTGTATGTGTTCTACCTGTGATCCCTGCATGTGTTCTACCTGTGATACCTGTATGTGTTCTACCTGTGATACCTGCATGTGTTCTACCTGTGATACCTGTATGTGTTCTACCTATGATACCTGCATGTGTTCTACCTGTGATACCTGCATGTGTTCTACCTGTGATCCCTGTATGTGTTCTACCTGTGATACCTGCATGTGTTCTACCTGTGATCCCTGTATGTGTTCTACCTGTGATACCTGCATGTGTTCTACCTATGATACCTGTATATGTTCTGTCATACCTGCATGTGTTCTACCTGTGATACCTGCATGTGTTCTACTTGTGATACCTGCATGTGTTCTACCTGTGATACCTACATGTGTTCTACCTGTGATACCTGCATGTGTTCTACCTGTGATACCTGCATGTGTTCTACCTGTGATACCTGTATGTGTTCTACCTATGATACCTGCATGTGTTCTACCTGTGATACCTGCATGTGTTCTATCTGTGATACCTACATGTGTTCTACCTGTGATACCTGCATGTGTTCTACCTGTGATACCTGTATGTGTTCTACCTGTGATACCTGCATGTGTTCTACCTGTGATACCTGAATGTGTTCTACCTGTATGTGTTCTACCTGTGATACCTGCATGTGTTCTACCTGTGATACCTGTATGTGTTCTGTTCCCGGCAGGCAATATTTTTTCATTGCTAGTAATTCGTTGCTATTGTTGAATGTACATGCAACAAGCAAAATAACAGTAGAAAGTACCAGAGTACAAAAGTTCATTTGTAAGACACAAACATATTCAGTAGAGTGGTAGAAGGCTGGCTAAAATACAGTGCAAGTAAATGAACACAGGAGATCATGCTTTGGAGCTGGAGAGTGGGGGGCTCAGGGGAAATGTGAGGGAGTACTTCTTCGTGGAAAGTGTGGTGGATTCATGGATAATCCTCCCAGCAGTGGTGATAGGGACTAAAACAATCATTCAAAAATGCTGGGATAGAGAGCCAGATGTGTGACCAAAGCATGTTATAGGGCTGAGGTTTCACAGCAGATATTATAATGTGGAGACTGGATGGGACAAAGGGCTCTTATCTGACGTAAAGTTTCTATGTAGCATATGGATATGAGGTATATATAGATGAACCCCAAGGAACTTAAAGTCTAAATCATAAAATTATTAAAGTGGAAACACTATGGGAGTTATGCATTAGGCAGAGGTCCTCATTTTGTTATAATTTTTCATGTACCTGAACCAGGGTTGAGATCCACCGTCCCCCGACCTTCGGGGTGTCCAAGTTCCCCAGATATTTGTACTTCTTTGTGTTGGTATTACTCCGGATGATGTTTCAGCTTCCTATTGGCCACTGGAGCCCATTGTGTCTCAGTAACGGGGATATTTTAATCTGATGCTATTTTTTGCTGGAAGACTGATATATAATTCCCAGGGGAAGAGGAGAGAGGTTGGGGTTAAAGATGTAGGGCTTTTCACCAGGAGTCCTTTTTTTCTGCGTGACAGATTCCATGGAGAGAGCAGGAGGAGGAAAGTGTTAATAAAAATTCAAGTGAACTTTGCGAATGTCACCCTTTTTCCTGCAAATGATTTAGCTCCAAACCAGACGTTTGCCACAAGTTTGCTTAATGCTGAGAAGAGAATGGTCTTTGCATGTGCAATTAGTTTTGGTTGCTTTCAAAATTCAATCAATCTTGTAAGAAAACCCTATAGCTATTTTGCCACTTTTAAAAAGGGAATTTTGCAAATTTTGAACAATTTGTTTCAGTAGAACTTTTGGCTCCAACATATTGGGAGCTCGAGACTGCAGAGAAGCGAATCTGAACATATTTCACATGACTAATTGTGAAGGTTCCTTCGAAACACAGAGCCAGTTATTTACCCTGTATAACCACAGCTTTATACTGTATAGTGTCACCCGCGTACGCATTGCTTTAGAGACATTATACTGCGTATAATGCTGTGTATTTCAGCTGAATTTTACCAGTGATTAGCAAAGTAAGGTACAGCCCGGAGTTCATCTCTGTATTTTCCTTAGCAGATAGTTACCATTTCCTTTCAATTACAGCTAGGAAGAGAGAACAAAAACGATGCTCTATTGTAATATAATGAAATATACTACAAAATAAACAGCTTATTTTTCCTCAAAAGCAACACTTAAATTACCTTTCATATTTGTATAGATGTTTTGCAAAAGAATAATAACACATTGGCACCAAACACTTTTTGTTTCACACAAATAGACTTTACTTTCCTTTTTTTTCATCCTGAAAACATATGTAATTGTGAAATTATCCCCGTTTCTTGTTGTGCAGAAATACTGATGCGAAAAGCGTATTTTAGAGAATCTTAGAACTGGTCGCTTTTATTTTCTAACATTTAATCTCGTGACTTGAGCACAATATCTTTAGGATCGCAGAAGCATTTTCCTTTAACTCTTCCCTTCGCGTGGGGTGTGTATTGCATATTAGTGTGTAACTAAGACCTAATAAAAACAGAATGTTATGTAAATCTCTGGATATTTGCTCCTGTTGTACTGTCACCTAGTTTTAGCTCAAACATTTGCCGCTTTAAGTTGTGATAAATGATGTAATTAGTGCTGGGAAAATCCCCCGTTTTCAGACTAATGATGAAACTGATGTGAATGGGACACGCTGACTCCAGACTCTCCCTCTGCATTTCTTTACAACTCAGTAAAAAGATATCATTTCTACAAATGCTGATTCTCATCGCACCATGGCTTAACCCTTTGGGTGCCCCAATATGTAGTTATTAGGCCTTGGGGCCTGGGCCTGTGTCTGCCTCAGGAGTCAGGTTTTTTTCAGTTTAGATCATGTCATGTGTTCCCATGGAGAGCGGGACGCCACCTGCAGTGAAGGGAAATGGAAGAGGGATATCTTCCTCTTCTGTTTCCGGGTTAAGGGTCGTTGCAGTCACCCAACCATGCTTTCCCGGAGCCTGGGGGCTGTGGCACTCCGGTGTTGCGGCCCCTCCGGCTCTCAGGGGATAAGGGAGATTTAAGCTTTATTCTTTTCCTGTTGCCATCATTACACGGCAATGTTGAATGTTAAATATTGCCCATTCCCTGCATATGTTTGCCTGAGACTTCAAGGGTGTCTTACTGTCTCTGGGGTTGGGAAAGGGACCTGCAAATAGCCCCCAAACGTTAGAACCAAAACACAGCGCAGTGCTAATCATTCTAATCATTCTAATCATGCTAAGGAATAGTTTGCATTAAGACTACTCTTTATCTAACTTGAGGATTTAGGTAAAGTAATGCCAAAAAGTCCCAATATGTCATGGAGATTAAAGCATCGCACTTGCACAATGTCACATCCTCTGTTATCAAATCACAAACACTATTAGCATAGAATGGCCCAACAAGCGCAATGCTTTGCAGATATATTTAGAGATACACACTCCTCTACACACAGTCACACCGCTACACACAGTCACACCGCTACACAGTCACACCGCTACACAAAGTCACACCACTACACAAAGTCATACCGCTACACAAAGTCACAATGTTACACAAAATCACACTTCTATACAAAGTCACACTTCTACACAGTGTGGCAGGACGGCCTTGCGGCAGGATCAGTAAGACGCTAGACACAGTATTTACTGATAGAAAATAAGTGCAAATAACACCACTTTTAACAAAGAAACAAGATATACTGTCCTTTAGAAAATGCATCTCCTGAGATAGGACTCAATCCAAACAGCAAACGGTGCAGAACAGCAGCAGGTGCGCAAATCTCATCAGGACATGAAAGAAATTAAAACACAAAATAGTGCAACATTGTTTTTTTCAGAGAAATAAAAATCCGTACTGTAGACTCTGCAGATTTTACATCCAGACAGGTATTCCAGATCAACACAGGCAATATTCCAAAGGGGGGAGGGGAAATCCACATATACAAAGCAAAAATAGTGTAATATTGCTTTATTATTAAAAAACACAAAGTATTGCACTTACATAAGTGTCTCTGTGGTGAGCATTCAGACCACCCTGGGTCAGTTAGACAGACAGCACTCCAAATCGGCTTCACGGCCGATACAGCATCCACTGGGCTGAATGATGCAGCCTCCTATATGAATGCATGGAAGCCTCCGATACCGCTCCAATCACCCGTCCAACTTCCGGCACGGGGCGGGCCTACACGGGAGGTCGCCACAGCAGTGGAAAGAGGCCTGCAGCTTTAGCAGGGCAGAGGTAAGACCCAACTAGGGTTGCCTGGTGGCTTCTCTTTCCCCTCACTCTCCTGTGCGGAGCTCTCTGGAGACAGCAATATTACACTATTTTTGCTTTTCTCCTTGTATATGTGGATTTCCCCTCCCCTTTGGAATATTGCCTGTGTTGATCTGGAGTACCTGTCTGGATGTAACTAAAGTTGATCACTTCTAATAACCACACTGCCTGAATATCACGCTAGACACAGTATGAAACGTTAACTGTAGTGGTTTATTAGCCACAAAACAAATAAACACCGGGTGCACTGTCCCTTTAAGAAAACCAAATAATAATAAATAAATACCTACTCCCGTTAGCGAAACTAACTAGACTTCACTCCAGCCCTTTCTAGCGGCAGCTGGCAAGCTATACTGGTTCCCAGCTTAAAACATGCCCCGGCATATGCACCCCGCATGAACAGTCTTAAGCACATCAATATAAAGTCTTTCTTATCTGTTAATCCATTGGAGCAGACGTCCCCGCTTCAGCACAGCCTCGCGTCCTTCCTTCCTAGGGGAACTCGGCCCTACGCGAGCGCAGAGAAACTCTCCTCTGTCCCCTACCCTGAGGGACAACAGCCAAACTCTCTGTATCACTCCCCGCATGGCAGCTTCCTGTGTCTGTTAAAAGACTTCCTTGTTCATTCAGACCAGGCTGATTAGCTGCACCTTAGGGTAGCTTATCCAAGGGAAATTACCTCCATGTATACTAGAAAGTCCCATAGCTACTAGCTCTCTAGTCCAGGGGGGCGCAAACTTTTTTCCCTGCGCCCCCCTGCCGGCTGTCCCCTCCCTCCCGCGCCCCCCCCAAACCCCAACTTACCCTCGCACCGGCGTAATGACGTCACGTTGCCATAGCAACGTGACGTCACATGACCTCGCAGCATCATTTTGACGCCGCGTTGCCATGGCGACACCGGGAGGAAGCCGCCGGAGCCACGGGTAAGTATGGTTTACAGAGGCCCTGCAGCTCCCCCGGCACTTAATTTAAGTGCCTTCGGGAAGCGCGCGGGGCCTCTGTAAACCCCGCGCCCCCCGTCGGCAGTCTCGCGCCCCCCCTGGGGGTCGCGCCCCACAGATTGCGCACCGCTGCTCTAGTCCATAAGGACAGTGACTCTGTCACAACAGTCACACCTCTACACAAAGTCACAATGTTACACAAAGTCACACGCTACACAAAGTCACACCGCTACACATAGTCACACCACTACACAAAGTCACACCTCTACACAAAGTCACACCGCTACACAAAGCCACACCTCTACACAAAGCCACACCTCTACACAAAGTCACAATGTTACACAAAGTCACACCGCTACACAAAGTCACACCGCTACACAAAGTCACAGCACTACACAAAGTCACACTGCTACAAAAAAAAATAATATTTATATATAGTCCTCCGGTAGATAATGGAGTCAATGACTGGGATTAAGCAGTCTTGGCTTGTTCTCTACCTATGTGTACAACCCACCCTAGAGCTTAATATATGGATATATACACTTCTCTGTAAAGTGGAATGGTAATAACGTTGTAGTTACTCTCAGTCTGATGCTTCCTGTTCCAGTGCGCGCTTCACGCTGGTAGCGTCATACAGAAGATCCAGAGGGTGAGGAAAGCGGAGCACAGCATGCAAAAAAGTATGATGCTACAATGCAAAAGCTACATTATATACATGCACCCTCATACGCTAACCTCTTAATGGGATTCTGGGAAACTACTCACATTTTTGGTGACACCAATCCTTTCAGAGAACACATTATATTTTATCGTCGTTATATAGATGATTTATTATTTATTTGGAATTTAGACACACTTCACACTTTTTTTTGGAATATCTTGAAGCTAATACTTATAATTTAAAATTTACTCATATGTTTCATGATACTAAAATTGATTATTTGGATATACATTTATATATAGATGTTGATTTAAAAATACAAACCAACATCTATGGAAAGGAGAACTCCTGAAATTCCCTGCTCAGATCGAATAGTGCCCACCCAAGATTCTTAATACGGGGCATTCCCAAAGGACAGTTACTAAGACTTAGGAGAATCTGTTCTACAGAAGAGTCCTTTCTTAAACAAGCAGAAGAACTGAAGATGAGATTCAGAAATCGTGGTTACAGAGAGACTGATTTGGAGGTCGCCTTCGAACAGGCTCTATGCACTGATAGAAGAGAACTTCTGGTAAAGCTAAATCAAATAAAAATAATAATAAAAGAGGAAAAAATTATTTTCAAAATGACTCGACTAGCTAAACACCACTCTGTATAACCACTCTGTATAACCGCTCTGTATAACCACTCTGTATAAGCACCTTTTCAAAACAAGCTGCGCAGATTAGGTGTATTTTACACAAACACTGGGAAATGTTAAAATGAGATAAAGACTTAGAACTCTAAACTGAATCTAACCCCAGAATGGTGTGTAAGAAGCAAAGACCATAGGGAGCCATATTTCACCCAGTTTATACTGCTCAGCCAAAACTAAGGTTAAAAACAAAAATATACCCAAGGGCTTTTTCAAGTGCGGAGATTGCAATCTCTGCAGATATGCTACACCAATAAAATCTATAAGGAATGTTTATACAGATCAGAAATATTATATTTATTGATTCATAACATGCAATGCCAATTTTGTAATTTACCTACTCAAATGTGCCTGTGAGAGTGGATACATAGGCAGGACTATTAGAATACTTAGAATAGCTGAACATATCAGAAGTATTAAAAATCAGGAGGATAGGTTCCCTGTAGCGCGTCACTTCAACAATTGCCCCCAAGGTTCACTTAGTACATGGAACACATAGAACACATACACACCAATTCCAGGGGGGAGATAGAGAAGCTCTGCTCAACTGCAGAGAGATGCATTGGATTTATGCCCTTGGGACATTAGCACCCAGGGGCATGAACCAAGATTGGGAGCTAAAACATTTCTTAAAATAGAAACAATAGTAATTTCTATACATCGCTCCCCAGCTATATATATGTATTGATCACTATTTTTTGTTCTCAATAAGATGAATCTAGAAGGACTGCTACAAATGTAATAATTTCTCTTTACCTTGACGCTCATAGTGCTATGATTCTCTGCTTGATAGGGAGTATTTATAAAATTGAATAGATGGATATATGACAAATAATAAATAATAATTAACGTATCATATACCATTGGTTTATGAGTACAATTAGTTGTTTCTAATGGATATATATTCAATTCAATTTTTGATATTTCTTCATATTATTGTTTGCTATATTACATTATGTCTGATAAAACTATGTTGGAGCTGTTTAATATATATATTAATAGCACAAGTTTCTTTGATGGATAGTTATTCATACTTATCTTTATCATCATCTGTAATGTCATGTGCATGTTATATGATAATATTATTGTCTAGTTTAAGGATATCTATTCTATCTTATCCATCTAATCTATGTCCTACATCCATATAGGAAACCAATTCGCCGTTTTATTAGATTTATTCGATTGTTTTTGATTATTAGAAGTTATTGTGCATTCATTGTATTTTCTGTCTCATTTTGTCTATGTTAGTAACTTAGATTTACTTCCGATTTGTCTATACATGTTCTCCCGTCTGTAGGGGATGCCTCCCAGTGGGCGTTAGGCGGGGTGCTTTGCTCGGTATCCACCAATCAGGGTTCTTCAGATTTAACCCTTCTGTTTTAAGTGCACTTCATCAGTGCCTTGTTGGGTTCATTTAATTTTTGTTTGACTGGTTTATCTTTGTTCTACTTGGTAACAAGTAGAATTGCTGTTCAACTGAATTGGCCGGCTTCGCCGGCCAATCAGTTTCAAACCAGATCAAAATAGACCCGTCTGTAGGGGACGCACCTTCCATTTCAGACAGCTGATAGGAAGTTGGCTCCCTCCAATAAGAACTGTGGGTGTGTTTTTTGCGCCAATCGACACTGCGTCATCAGTGTTTGGAGGCAAGGGATCATCTATAAGACCGGGAGTAAGAACAGCTGCGAATCTACTCTTTGAAAAAGGGCGTTTGCCTGAAACGCGTAAGAGTGTGGATCTCTGTTCCCTGTGACTATGTTTATTAAAGTATAACTTTTTAACCATTCTCATTGGTGCTGGCCCCATCTTTGCAGCTGTGCTCCGCTTCAATCCTTGGGATTATTCTCTACATTAAAAACAGCTGTATTTAATGAGGTGACCACATGGCGTGAGCAGGGTGGATCACTCTACTGTGTTTCGCGCGTTTCGGCTCTTTGAAAAATAATAGCTCCATACTTTTTTGCATGCTGTGCTCCGTTCACCCTCTGGATCTTCTGTAATTCTAAGGCTGGCATCACTCAGCCGCGATGTGGGGACTGACCCCGATTCGGTGATAACTGATATTCAAGTCAATGACAGTTAATGCTGAATGGGTGTGAGAGAGAATCTACTGGCACTATCAGAGAGCAAAGAAGAACCTTGAGTGGACCTTCAGTATATGATTATCAGTGTCATGGGCACAGATGGGCACAGATGTAGTGATGTGGATTGTATAGTCACAAAGCAAGTTGCAGTATATACTAACCTGATTCTCTCTAACAACCTAACAGCTTTATACATTATGAACTAGCTCAGCACTAACGGTATTATGGGCTCCATGTATGTGACACTGATTAATATAACATATAATCACATCAGTGGGTGGGATGAGATTTTTATTTTTTAATTAACATTGTTAATTGGTTTCCTTCCTACATTTAGTTTATAGACTGCAAGAAATTATTACACACGCCTCCAACAAATCCTGCTAGAAATGAAATATTTCATACATCAGTGACAAGAGGTAGTCATTAAGAAGCATTAATAAGTTACTGAAAAATGAATGGGGTATCCCTTTACCGAATATTGCACCAGAGGTAACGTGTCTTTGAAGCTCAATTTTGTAATGCCAAAGGGGTTGTGACTCTACCAAGGAATACAAACTAGTTAATACCCTGTATATAATACCTTGTATATAATACCCTGTACATAAACAGTTCCACCAGAGAACAGATCCATTCCCACTCTACAAACCATTACAGTTGATTTTGTGCGTATCAGTTTTACTAATTTTTCAGTCCCAGTCATTAGGAAGCACTGCAATAAATTCTCATTCTTAATTCATAGAGGGATATTCTAGTAATTGCGAGTTCTGAGAATCTGTGCGGAAAGAACCTTTTCCGATGGGATTGGCGCGCTTTGCTATTCTGTAAACCCTCCTCGCATGTCCAAACCGTACAGAAATTGATTTTTTAGAAGCTGTTTCAATCCGGCTGTGCAAATCTAGGGGGAATTACCAAAAAGGACGAAACTTACATTTTTGGACAACTAGCTGATTCTAGTAGCACCGTTAAGTGCAAAAGGCCAAACCACTTTTAATAACTATCTTTTTTTTCTTATCTCCGTCAGATAAGCGCGATTCGTATTGCAGTTTCATCCAGGGCCTGAAAAAGGGGTTTAGTTGAGGAGAGCAAAGGATAGGATTTTTCAAAATGAATTATTCAGATAATATGAGCAAATAAGCAGATACAACTAGGGAGAAATAGCAGTGTAAACAGAATAGGGGAAATAATAATAATACAAGGTACTCTTCAAAACTTAAATAATAATATTACATTTAAAGCATTGTGGAAGCCAACATAACAGAAGTTATATTCCAGAGGAAGTTGTTCCAAATGCTGAAAGAGTTTGTAATGTCCAAAGAGATATACATCTTCTCTTGTGCTGATGCAGGGTACAGCTACAGCATGCTTTGGCTTCATAGAAGTTGTTGATGTCTTGCAGCCTTAGGTATGTCAGAGTTTATGTTAATCTTTGCAAGTACACAAGCAGCACAGAGATTGTTGCTGTTAATGTTCATGTTGGCAAAGGCAATAGCAGTAAAAGCTTAATATTTAGAGAATTCAACCCTAATAAACTCAGTTGGTGGTTTATTAAACTTGGATTTGTTTAATTTCCAAATTTAGGAAATTTGAAAGGAGGAAATCTGATCAACAATTATACTTTAATTGTGAAAAAGTCATTGCAATCGCAGTAATCGCATTATATATATATATTTACCAAATATTGCACCAGAGGTAACGTGACTTTGAAGATCAATTTTGTAATGCCAAAGGGATTGTGACTCTACCAAGGAAAACAAACTAGCTAATACCCTGTATATAATACCCTGTATATAATACCCTGTATACAAACAGTTCCACCAGAGAATAGATCCATTCCCACTCTACAAACCATTACAGTTGATTTTGTGCGTATCAGTTGTACTCATTTTTCAGTCCCAGTCATTAGAGTAATTAGGATGCACTGCAATAAATTCTCATTTTTTATTCATAAGGTAATATTCTAGTAATGGCGAGTACTGAAAATCTGTGCGGTTTCCGATGGAATTTCCGATGGGATTGGCGCGCTTTACTATTCTGTAAACCCTCCTCGCATGTCCAAACCGTGCAGAAATTGATTTTTTGGAAGCTGTTTCAAGTGTGGTGAAATCTATCCCATGCGTCATTTTGCAAAGCCAGTATAACCAACCCCACACTGATGAGACCCATTAAGGTCAAAACGGCTATCTGTGGGTGGGTTTACTGGCTATGCATCTTAACCCAGGCTGTGCTCAAAGTTGTGAAATACAGCACGCATAAGCTTATAGGGGACCATGTTCTATGGTTTTGTGTGCTCATTTGCATGTCATTTCCCAGAATCCCTTGCTGCAGTGGAAGCATTGTGTGCTGAGTGATAATGGTGAAAGGCAGGGTTGCAGACATGCAAGTGAGCATACAGTAATATTTCCATTTGCTATATACTATATTGACAAAGGCCCCGTCGGGGACTAGAACGTTGATCACTGTCTAATAAATTCAATTTATTATAAAAGTTCAAGTGTGCTGGATCTATCTCCTGCATACACCTTCCCATCCATGATACCCTGGCATTATATAACCACCCACAGACAGCTGTTTCGACCTTGATGGGTCTCATCAGTGTGGGGTTGATTTTACTGGGAATGCAAGAGAGGCTATGGGATAGGCTAAACCATAATACTGAGTTAAGTAATTGAGGCAAAAAGTGACACTGTGTGCTCATTTGCATGCCATTTCCCAGAATCCCTTGCTGCAGTGGAAGTGCTGTATGCTGGGTGATAATGGGGAAAGGCGGGGTTGCAGACCTGCCTAAGACATGCAGATGAGCATACAGCTATATTTGCATATTTGCTTTCCTGTGGAGGGTTTTTGTCACTTTTTTTACTCACCATAACTTAACTCAGTATTATGATGTCAGGCAGCTTTCTGACCCATTTTAGGTCAAAAAGTGCAGGAATAGTTAAAAATGATCCGTTCCACAGCTTCCCATTAACTCAGGCAGCTGGATGGAAAATCCAGACCACAGATTACAATGGCTCTAGTTCTCCCTCACCTGCTCTTCTAATCACATGCACACGTATTTAGAGCAGAGAGGTTTTGCATTTCACTCTCTCTCCTTAGAGCCTGGAGACTGGGGGTATCGCTGCTCCCCGGTATCCAGTTTCGGGGTTGACTGCCCCTCCAAGTATCACAGTACCAGAGGATTTGCCTGGACACTTGGGACCGAGTTTCCACCACGAACAGATAAGACAAAACAAATGGTTATTGCTGTTGCTAAAAGACTGTGCTGTATCTAGTGACCATAAATGAGAGAGCATTGTTTTAAGCTGGGGAACCAGGTTAGTTGGCCAGCAGCTGTTGGAGAGACTGATTCTGATGTTTAGTTAGATCCCTGAAAGGGATAGGATTTTGTTTATATGATTTTGGTTTTATTACTTAAAAATAACAGTGTGGGTAATACTGTAACACTGAAATGTGTGAACTGCTGAATGAAAGTATCTGAGTACCTCTAACCTACACATGTTAAAGCTGCAGTACCTTACATGGATGAAAATAAAGCAGGCAGAAGCCTGAGTTAAGCAGCATAATACTTTGCATGATCCTGTTTTTTGTATAAATAACCCTAGAAGACTGTTTCGGGAAGAACCCAGACAGACGTCAGCGCTACAAAAGAGGGGCGTTTGTCACAATATATATATATATATATATATATATATATATATATATATATATATATATATATATATATATAAGAAAATAAAAGAGGAGAGAGCGCACGCCCCATAGCGTAAAATAGTAACAATTTATTGGGGGGGATGGGAGAGGGATAAGAATCGCATTCACAAGATTTCAAATATAAAAGCACGATTGTGAATAAATATCACCGCCAAGTTGAATAATCACCGCAGTCCATGGATAGTGTCCACCGGAAAGATGATACTCTGTACTTGTAGTCAGTCAGACTTGTAAACCACCTGGTGTAGCCTTTCCGTTGGTTTTCTCCTGCTCAACTGGATGTCTCACTTAGTGCAGAGGAACAGAAGGTCTATGCAAACAACCTGCGCGACCCGACCAGATCGCGCACTTCCGTGTTGACGCAGTGTCGTGACGAGCAGGAGAAAACCAACGGAAAGGCTACACCAGGAGGTTTACAAGTCTGACTGACTACAAGTACAGAGTATCATCTTTCCGGTGGACACTATCCATGGACTGCGGTGATTATTCAACTTGGCGGTGATATTTATTCACAATCGTGCTTTTATATTTGAAATCTTGTGAATGCGATTCTTATCCCTCTCCCATCCCCCCCAATAAATTGTTACTATTTTACGCTATGGGGCGTGCGCTCTCTCCTCTTTTCTTTTCTACAGGTTCCACTGGATGTGGTTCATCCGTTTGAGAGCAGCCTGAAGTTCCCCTTCTATTGGATTTTATTCTATATATCCTTTGGACTATTTATTGGGACTGGTTTTATATTTTTCAATAATTATTATTTATTTTGTTATATTAATGTGTTATATTTTAATTGTTGCTTTCATTGGTTGTTTGAATTAGTCATTTTGTGATCATTAAGTATATATTTGCCATTTATACATATTTTTGTGATTATCACTTTATTTTATACTATATATACATATATTTTACATGTTCACATTATAGCACAGTATCACTCATTTTTGGAGCTACTTTCTTGTTTGTTTTATATATATATATATATTTAAACATGTAAACGCCTAAGGATACACATAAGCATATGGTCATGCCCTCTGGCCAATAGCTGCAAGACACTGAAAGATCTGAGATCATAGGACATTGGGAGTATGGAAGAATAATATTGTCACATTATTTCTATGCATAGCTATAACCCGGCTTTTGTCTTCCATGGCTATAAGAACAGTCATGCTTTGTGTTTCATTGCATTATGGGTTAAGTGAAAGTGTGTGTGTGTGCGTGTGTGCGTGCATGCGTGTGTAGAATACGTTTTTTCCCTTCAAACTTTCCTTAATGCTGAAACTGTAAGTTCTGTGTTTAGCTGGGCCCCTCGTCTTATCTATTAACCCCCTTATAGAGTCTGTGATGTACCGGCTGTCGGCCTTGGGAAAGATGAGGTAGCTGAGCACAAGTTTTCTATTTTGCTTAATCTGCTAAAATATATTGTAACATATATAGCCAGGTAGCTGCAAGAAAAACAAGCTAAAGGACAGTAAGATGCCCGATGGAGTCATAAGTGCTGACAGTGTGATATTACACATGCCCCGCCCCTTCTGCTGGTATTAAATAGCTGACATAGAGCCTACAGTGCATTATGTTAGATCAGATGCACGGGAGCAGGAAGTGATGGGGGAGCTGCAGATTGTAAGAGAGAGAGACTGGGAGCAGGAGGTGTCACATTTAAAGTTTAGGTAGAGTTAGGCTACACTTATAGATGACTTCAACCGATCGCGACCAGCCGTCGCGTCGTGCTTACTATAAGCGCACGCGACAGCGGCTATGCATTTGTTTTGACGCAACGTTGCTGTCGCCGTCGCCGGCACTATAAGCGCAGCCTTAATTGTGGAGTTAAATGGAGGTGAAGATTAGAGGAAGATCTGGACTCTGCACCACTACAACAACTTTGCACTGTAAGCACTTGACTTTCTAAATGCTGTGATTATTTTTACGCTTCCTATCCTCCAATAACTGAGAAGTCTCTCCGCCTGTATCTCACTATACCCTCCCTACTGATTTTCTGTTTACTGTTTCGTCACTCCTTTGTGAACGTCTCTGTTCTCTCCAACTTCCCCACTCCCCACTGCACCATTATTTATACACCTCCCTCCCAACAACTTCTTTACCCCTCAAAAAAAGCACCCCACACAAATCCTCTATTCACACCCTCTATCTACCCTTTCCTGCTGCTGGGGATCTCCCCTAAGCCTGAAGCCAGACATACTGTCACGCTGTGCAGCCCGCAGACCAGGCCAGTCCCCTGTACTGAGGTGGAATGTTGAATATACACACTGACAGCAGAGGGAGCGGGTCCGGGATGTGGTTGTAGCGTGGCCAGGCCTGGATTAAGATTCAGAATAGTCGTTGTACTTGCCGAGTTCAGGAGTATAGAGAGTTCCGTAGTTAAATCCGTTTCCGTGTCCAAGGGTCTGAGAGGTAAGAATCGTGATGGGTAAGTCGAAGTCGGGAGCCAGAGAGGTAAGTCAGACAAGCCGGTTCAAATCTGTAGGAGTAAAGACAAACAGGAGCATGACACAGTTTCCAGGCTATACAGGAAGCAAGGAGCTATGCAGAGCAAGGAAGTGAAGGCAAAGCAGGATATTTAAAGCGACAGTGATCAATCCGGACGAGGGGCATGGCGGAGGCGTGGCGAGGAGCTGCTCGTGAGTGGCTGAGAGACCAGGAAATAGCAGAGCACAGCTGAGAGTCTGTAACACCAGTGCCAGAATCCAAGATGGCGGCGGCAGAGTTCAAGGTATGCACTGGGCGGCGGCATGGGTAGCGACGGGGGGCAGGGGCAGCAGCTGCTGCAGTACTGGTAGTGGGTAAGGAGGGATCACGCCACAAGGGACGTGGCCTCCGATTCCTTACACATACACACTCGTACCAACCATTGTGGCCAAGCACAGCCATCTACAGCACCTCACCCGCTGTCTCTGTAACTCTCCCCAAATTCCACTTAGATTGTAAGCTCGTAGGGGCAGGGATTTCCTTTCCTATTGTCTGATTTTGCTGCGCTTATTGTATTATTATAATTTCCCGTACTGTATTCTTTGTAAAGCGCTGAGTACACTTTTGGCGCTATATAAATAAAGACATACAATACAATTTAAAACATTCACCAAAACTATTATGGCGGTTGATGCTTGAGAGTGGTTTCTCCTTCCAATAAATGGGTCTACATAGACTATGGCAGTGTGGTTGCAAAGGGTTAATAATCAACATCTCTTGGCTGGAAACTTCGAGACAAAACTATTACAAAAACTCAGCACTAGATTTATTAATAAAAACCACGCTGCTTTTAGTGACATTTTTCTTCTTTAATAAATCTGTTTCTCATTCCCATTCACACACCGGGAACGCTCTAATATCCATCATGGCTTCTAAAAGCTGTTACAGGATCAGGCTCACATGGGGACCATATTTACTAAGTGTTACTCAACAAGACACGTTTCAGCTTGGTTTAGTAAACATGGTCCATTCAAGTGAATGGGCGGTAGTGTCTTCCAGCATGGAAGGTAGTTTGTGGAGTAGCATTGCTTAGTAATTATGGCTCTCAATGTATGAGAGGGTAGGGTGGGAATTGCTGAGATCTGCATGCAGAGACAAATAATTGGCATGTGACATTAAGGTAGAGATGAAGTACTTAACAGGTTTGTTTATCTAGTAGATATTTACAATGTAAATGTGTGTTCATAGGTTCCTATCCCATTTTTCTCTAATAATGGATAATATAACAATGGATAATCCCACTGTCAGGCAGTGGTGTACTGTATAAACAATATTCCATTAAATCCATAGTTGTTAGAATAGGCTTATGTAAATGGTAGCAAATTACAAGCATTGTATCCCAGACCTAGCGGCATTCATAGCATAACTTCTCAGTGGGCTTTGGGCCTAGCTGAAGTAAGCCCTGGTAAACCAGGGACCATAATGAGATATTAACTAAAGCAGGAAAGGATGTTATATTCTCTGAGTTATCGTGGTATCCACAAACATAATCCTTCACAAAAACAGCGCCCAAAATACATCTCATTAGCATATTCTTTTTTTTTTTCAACTTAAATTTTTTATTAGGTATTAAAGCAGAAAAATACAGAGATATAACATAGTTCTGTGGGTGATCATGGGGGGGGGGGGGAGATGGGGATTGGGTACATAAAAGAAAAGGCAGGAGGAGGGGGAGACAAGGGGGAGGGGAGCAGCTTTTAGGTGGAGCTTCAAAAACTTGGTACTCTACATATACATATCATAAATTGGTTTGCGGGAAGGTTCAGGGGCGGCCTCCTCGCACATTATGGGATCTGTCTCTGGGGGAACCGGAGTGATGGACAGGAACATATAAGATTCCATAACCTGACAAATATAAATGGGCAGAAGGAAGCGGCCAGGTTGTCCTCCACCCGTGGAGTAGGGTTGGTTTTGGGGTATTACAAGCTTAGAGAGCTTAAGGCTACAATTTGGCTGCCTGTGTACATTATCCAGGGTAGCCATACCTCATTAACATATTCTTAACGCCACGTTATATCAGTGTTGACTTAACTCCTACCCAGACTGAAAATATATGGCTTTTGCTGAAGTGATAGATAAGAGATGAGAGGCATATAACCCAGAGAAATAATTCTGTGTTATTTAATTTATGCCTAACTATTACACCCATCCAGACACTGCAAACGTGCTACTTCAGGGTCTGGACTGGATTAACGCCAAGTTTACGTATAATTTAAGTGCATAGTGGATAAGAGGTGATATATTCAATGATTTTGTTATATGTCCATGTGTCCATTAATTAGTGCTGCTCTGAATCCAATTAACACTCTTATTACTGTACATCTCAATTTCCTAAGCACTTCCACTTCAAATTGTATTATTGCTAATGCACAGCTCTATCACTCATGGCAATTAAAGAAGACACGTGTGGCAACTCACATTCATTTTCAGTTAAACTAACAAAACATTACGTATAGTGTTAGCAGTATATATAAGGCATGGATGGGGTGTGTATATATAATGCATGGATGGTGTGCGCGTGTGTATATATGATGCATGGATGGTGTGTGTGTATATATGATGCATGGATGGTGTGCGTGTGTGTGTATATGATGCATGGATGGTGTGCAAATGTGTATATAATGCATGGATGGTATCCTATGTGTATATATAATGCATGGACGGTGTCTAAGTGTTTTTTTAATGTATGGATGGTGTATAAGTGTGTATATATGATGCATGGATGGTGGGTGTATATATGATGCATGGATGGTGTGTGTGTATGTAAAGAAATGAAGGGGTCATTATGTAGTCACATAGTTACATAGTAGAGGGTGTTGAAAAAAGTGTCCATTGAGTTCAACCTATGTTAAATGTAAACGACAGTTACTTATCCTATATTTGTATTTACAGATTATTGATCTAGAGGAAAACACCCAGTGAAACATTATGCAATGATATCTCATAAGTGGGAAAAATTAATTCCTTCCTGATTCCAAATATTATCAATCAGATTACTCCCTGCATCAACACCCTTCCCATGTTTACTTATTTGGTATATCCCTGTATACCTTCCCTTACTAAAGAGATGTCTAGTTTTTTCTTAAAGATATCTGCCATCACAGTCTCCATGAGTAATGAATTCCACATTTTAAGTGCCTGTAATAAAAATGGCGGGTGATATTAAGTATTTTAATCAATCTGGTACTTCAGTAGTTAATGTTGGTTAGAAATTATGTTCAAAATACAATAATTGTTTTTATGACAGGTCAAAACCTTTCCTGTATGTTTGCTGATCTAAAAAGAGAGCTGGAAGTGTCACACGTGTTCAGACAAACTATTTACTTCCCCTCACGTTCATTTCATGTTAAATTTGTACAAAGTAATTCCACAGCAGGATTAACGAACGCTCAGATTGTTCTCTGCCTGTACCCCACTGGCTGAAAGTAGCACAAAGTCACGCTGGCTCCAAAATACAGTAAAAGCAATCTTACCCGTTACCCTTCTATATAGAAGGGAAGGTTTGCTTTCAAATGCACATCATTGCCTTCTGTCAGCACAAGGGTTTAAATAGCCTCACTATGTAACATGACACATATATAATTTATATAATGTAAGTAACATGACACATATATAACATATAACTTTATATAATGTATGTAACATGACACATATATAACATATAACTTATATAATGTATGTAACATGACACATATATAACATATAACTTATATAATGTATGTAACATGACACATATATAACATATAACTTATATAATGTAAGTAACATGACACATATATAACATATAACTTATATAATGTATGTAACATGACACATATATAACATATAACTTATATAATGTAAGTAACATGACACATATATAACATATAACTTATATAATGTATGTAACATGACACATATATAACATATAACTTATATAATGTAAGTCACATGACACATATATAACATATAACTTATATAATGTAAGTCACATGACACATATATAACATATAACTTATATAATGTATGTAACATGACACATATATAACATATAACTTATATAATGTAAGTAACATGACACATATATAACATATAACTTATATAATGTATGTAACATGACACATATATAACATATAACTTATATAATGTAAGTAACATGACACATATATAACATATAACTTATATAATGTATGTAACACGACACATATATAACATATAACTTATATAATGTAAGTAACACGACACATATATAACATATAACTTATATAATGTATGTAACACGACACATATATAACATATAACTTATATAATGTAAGTAACATGACACATATATAACATATAACTTATATAATGTATGTAACACGACACATATATAACATATAACTTATATAATGTATGTAACATGACACATATATAACATATAACTTATATAATGTATGTAACATGACACATATATAACATATAACTTATATAATGTATGTAACATGACACATATATAACATATAACTTATATAATGTATGTAACATGACACATATATAACATATAACTTATATAATGTATGTAACATGACACATATATAACATATAACTTATATAATGTAAGTAACATGACACATATATAACATATAACTTATATAATGTATGTAACATGACACATATATAACATATAACTTATATAATGTAAGTAACATGACACATATATAACATATAACTTATATAATGTATGTAACATGACACATATATAACATATAACTTATATAATGTAAGTAACATGACACATATATAACATATAACTTATATAATGTATGTAACATGACACATATATAACATATAACTTATATAATGTATGTAACATGACACATATATAACATATAACTTATATAATGTATGTAACATGACACATATATAACATATAACTTATATAATGTATGTAACATGACACATATATAACATATAACTTATATAATGTAAGTAACATGACACATATATAACATATAACTTATATAATGTATGTAACATGACACATATATAACATATAACTTATATAATGTATGTAACATGACACATATATAACATATAACTTATATAATGTATGTAACATGACACACATATATAACATATAACTTATATAATGTATGTAACATGACACATATATAACATATAACTTATATAATGTATGTAACATGACACATATATAACATATAACTTATATAATGTAAGTAACATGACACATATATAACATATAACTTATATAATGTATGTAACATGACACATATATAACATATAACTTATATAATGTATGTAACATGACACATATATAACATATAACTTATATAATGTAAGTAACATGACACATATATAACATATAACTTATATAATGTATGTAACATGACACATATATAACATATAACTTATATAATGTATGTAACATGACACATATATAACATATAACTTATATAATGTATGTAACATGACACACTCACAGTTTCTGTGTGTCTGAGAAGTTTTTACACCTACCTTAAATGAACTAGAAACAGCGGGGATAGTCCGGGTGCGAAATTGCAGAGTAAGTGCGTACTTCAGTATTACCGTAGGTGATACCTTTTTTATTTGGACTAACATTTGATATTTTAGGACGCACTTTCAAGAGTTCTCTCTCTTCCTCAGGACACAATACTGATTTACAGAATATCCCAGGGGTTTAACTCAGGTGTAAAATCCAAGATAACAATCTAATCTCAGGCAGAGAATGGCAGGGGGGCAGTAAATAAACAGACAGGGCAATAAATGGATGAAAGGGATAGTGAGACATGTGGAGAATATGTAGGACCACCCATCCGCGGTGTGAGGGTGCAGGGGGGTACAATTATCAGGGAGAAACATTACAAACAAATCTTATAGTGGGTAAGAAACCCCATATCAGTATTAAGCCTCGGAAATCTCTTCATTCAGCGAATATTATTCCATAACCAAACAGAGCTGGCAATCTACCCTAGTGTCTTTTAACCCCTCAAGTGCTGAAGGGAGCAGATACAGATAGCAAACTAATGAACAGTGCTGCAACTTTAAAATGTGCGTCCGAGTATGCATGAGTTCACCAAGACTGTATACAGCAGAGTAACAGAAAGGAGTATGCATGAGTACACCAAGACTGTATACAGCAGAGTAACAGAAAGGAGTATGAATGAGTACACCAAGACTGTATACAGCAGAGTAACAGAAAGGAGTATGAATGAGTACACCAAGACTGTATACAGCAGAATAACAGAAAGGAGTATGTGTACCGCTCTCAACCTGGAGTCAAGGGGAATGGGAGCAGTGTCCAGTAAAGTATACAGCCCATTTCCCAGAGAGAGAGAGACATGTTTTCAGCGGCTGCAGGAGGAACGATTGCAAAACAGTGAGAACTAGGAGCCCTGCAAGCAAACCGATAGCGTCCAACCCCTGCGAATACAGCCCAAAAAGCACAGACATTAGTGTTACCCAAACATTACTCACAGGATATGTTCTGCTTCTTTCTCAGGTCTGGGCTTGCAATGCTTATAATATATTCTGCTCAACGCATTGTTTGGAGCAGCGGTCTAATTCGGTAATAGAATAAAAGCTAATACTAACAGCAGGGTGTACTTTCATATCGGTTACAGTATACAGAAAGATCTGTACCGTACCTCCCAAGCAGTGTGCTGTGCAGGTCCAGGAGAAGCAGCCAGCTGGAGGAAATGTGTGCAGGTTACACAAAGTACTCCTGTGTGTGTGAGTCTGTGTCCTGTGTGTGTGAGTCTGTGTCTGTCTTGTGGGGTGTGAGTCTGTCAGTGATATCATCTCATCACACCCCTGCTTCTTCAAAGGAGGAGGGTTCATACAGCTGTTTTTTAAATATGGAATTGTATTGTGACTCATTGAATATTAACACTTTGCCTGCCAGGCCAATTCATTTTAACCTCTTCGCTGCCAGAGGGGCATGCAGCATCTTGATGGCAGAGATTTCTATACGGTTGGTTCGGAACCGATTATTTTTACAGCATAGAGAAAGTTTCAGGAGGATTCCTACAAAAGGTGACACACTGTGAGTGCTCATTTGCATATCATTACCCAGAATCCCTGGCTGCAGTGGAAGCGCTGTATGCTAAGAGATAATGGGGAACATCAGGGTTACAGACGTGTCCGAGACGTGAATGTGCTCACACGTGGGATTTTTACACTGTACGGGGAATGTGTTTTGACACCTTTTTAGCCACGTAACATACTTTGAGTGAAGATGATTCCTTAAATGACAACTCTGCTGGAAAGCCGAGTGTGTCATGCGCTAAGCTTAGATTGTAAGCTCATCAGACAAGTGTTTCTTGTGACAGTACCACTCTATAGTATACTGGCAGTGCGGTGTAAAGAAAGCACTTTTAATTATTAGGTTGTTTTTTTCCTATCCATAGCAAAACTGAGTTACAAAGCATTGCAGACTAAACTCACAAGGAGTGACATTGACACTTGAAGTTTCTCGTTTTACAATAGGAAGTTACCTCTATGTAGCACTAATCCTCCCCCCCACCCCCCCCCCCTCAGGTGGGAGGTACACAGCCTCTGCTACCTGTGTGTGTGGTGCAATGCCTGTTAGGGTCAGGAGAGCTGAGTCTGATCTGCGATGTAGTGGAGATTAGGACAGGCTTAGGTTCGTTCTCTTGGTGTTCAGCGCCTCCAGCTATAGTGAGTTCCAGGGTGTCCAGAAGTCAGTCCTCACTACTACATTCTCTCCCTCCTGCCCAAGGACTGATACTCAGACAGGAGTATCATAACAAGGGGTCTTTATTGCATGACAGCCATCCACTGCAGATCTCCATACAGCGATGCAGTTTCAGAGGTACCAGACCTCTGGATGGTGACGGACCCTGGTCTTACAGGACCTCTGTGGCTGAATCTGATGTTCCCTCAGTCCAAAGACTGAGGGTGAGCACACTCATCCCACCATGGGAGAGACTGACAGCTCTCTGCTTCCTCTCTCTTCCAGAGCAGGAACAGGACTGACTCTAAATGTGAACTTCCTCTAATTAATTCTAATCGAAGGGGCAGGCTCATGGTCTATACCTATCCCTGATAGGCTTACACAGGCCATGAGTCCCCACCTTACTCCTGTCCATCATAGAAGAGCATGGGTAGGGGTCACAAGCCCACAGATTAACCCCTTACAGCCTGCAGCTAGCAGGATGTACATAACATCGTGGGGAAAGATAGGCAGAAAAGACATACCCTGTTACATCTAGATATGGGGCGCTCAACGTCAGTCCTCAAGACCCCCCAATAGGTCAAGTTTTCAGACTATCCCTGCTTCAGCACAGGTGACACAGTCAATTATTGAGCCACTGATTGAGCCACTTGTGCTGAAGCAGGGATATCGTGAAAACCTGACCTGTTGGGCGGTCTGGAGTTGAATACCTCTGACCTAACCATTCGCTTCTCACTGGTGCGAGCTGGGACTGGTCAAAATAGAACATAAGAGCTTGGTGTATTAATAATAAATGGGGTATGTTCAAAATGCCTCTTAACATTGGTTTAAAGACACGACCTGTGATACGCTATTAACAAGACACCATATTTTTAGCGCTATTTCCTTTAGGGACAGTTTGCGGGGAATAGTGCGAGGCAAACAGGTGATGCGGAGAAGCTCAGTTTTTAGACAAATTCAATTTAAAAATCCATCACCCAATATATGTAATACCCCCCAACTCTGAAATATATTTAGGTCTGTTACAGGAGTTAGGCAGGGTTGCCACCTCTCCGTGTTTGACCCGGAGACTCCGGGTTTCGGGCACTTACCACCGGGCTACGGGTTGCCGCCGTGAATCTGTGGGTGGCGGTGGGGTGCGGTGTCATGCGGATGCGTCTCCGGCATTTTCCATTATTCTCCTACAATTTCCCCTTCCAACTGCAGTGAACATGGCCGTGCAGTGTCACATGATGCCGCGTTGCCATGGTAACCAGATGCTACGTTGATGTCATGTTGCCATGGCAAAGTGGCGCTGTGTAACATCATGACATCACAGCGTCCGGTTGCCATGGCAATGCAGTGTCATTTGACGCCACGCAGCCATGTTCACTTCAGTTGGAGGGGGAAATTGCAACAGGAGGCCGAGAGACGCCACCGCACCACCACGCCACACAAAGTAAGGGATTTTTTTGGGGGGTTGGCCTTCAGTAGAAGGTGGCAACCCTGGAGTCAGGCCACAGATATAGAGGCACTCAGGCACAAACAGGAAGGACAAATTCAATGAGCTGGAGTCATCAAAACGCGCGTTTCAAGCCCAAACTGGAAATATACGCCATAAACTTAAATAGCAGATATCGCCGATTCACGAGCGATACTCTGGGACAATGCTTCTTTATGCTGCTTACACAGAAAAAAAAGGATACACTCGGACGGTAAAAAAAGATACGCCAAAAATGATATTAGGTGCATGTCTCTAAACGGTTTAATACTAGAAACAGGAAAAGGAGAGAAGACAGCTCAAAAACGTCTCTCGGTCCGTGTCTTGTCCTTACAAGGATCAGGGCAAAACTTCTTTTAAGGTGTAAAAAGAAATGTTTTATTTGTGCTAATCAAAAATAAATGGAAACTCTTTTTGCACCTTCAAGAAGGTTTGTTCTGATCCTTGTAAGGACAAGTCTTCTCCTTGTCTCCTTTATCTGTTTCTTTATTGCTGCTGCAGTATGTTTACTTTTAAGAACAGTCTAGCACAGGGTTTCCCAAACTTTTTTTTCCGTGACCCGGTTATTTTTGAACTTCTCCTTCGTGACCCACTAAAAATTTTATCGCCTATACTGGCCTATAGGGCCTGCACAGACACACACACTGCCACTGATACACACACACAGCCACTGATACACACACACACACACAAAGCCACTGACAGACACGCAGCCACTGACACGCAGCCACTGACACACACACTGATACATACACACAGCCTCTGATACACACACACGCAGCCACTGACACACACACGCAGCCACTGACACACACACGCAGCCACTGACACACACACGCAGCCACTGACACACACACACGCAGCCACAGACACACACACGCAGCCACTGACACACACACGCAGCCACTGACACACACGCAGCCACACAGATACACACGCACACTGATACACACACACACACTGATACAGATACACACACACACACACACACTCGCTCTCCCCTATACCCACACACACTCGCTCTCCCCTATACCCACACAGACACAAACAGTGAATTACAGGCAACGACGGATGTGAGTGACTGGAGAGGGGGCCAGGGGCACTTGGGTGGGAGGGAGGGGGACCAGGGGCACTTGGGTGGATGGGAGGGAGGGGGACCAGGGGCACTTGGGTGGGTGGGTGGTAGGGAGGGAGGGGGACCAGGGGCACTTGGGTAAGGGAGGGAGGGAGGGGGACCAGGGGCACTTGGGTGGGTGGGAGGGAGGGAGGGGGACCAGGGGCACTAGGGAGGGAGGGGGACCAGGGGCACTTTCAGGGAGGGAGGGAGGGAGGGGGACCAGGGGCACTTGGGTGGGTGGGAGGGGGACCAGGGGCTCTTGGGTGGGTGGGAGGGGGACATGGGGCACTTGGGTGGGTGGGAGGGGGACATGGGGCACTTGGGTGGGTGGGAGGGGGACATGGGGCACTTGGGTGGGTGGGAGGGGGACATGGGGCACTTGGGTGGGTGGGAGGGGGACATGGAGCACTTGGGTGGGTGGGAGGGGGACATGGGTCACTTGGGTGGGTGGGAGGGGGACCAGGGGCTCTTGGGTGGGTGGGAGGGGGACCAGGGGCACTTGGGTGGGTGGGAGGAGGACCAGGGGCTGTTGGGTGGGTGGGAGGGGGACCAGGGGCACTTGGGTGGGTGGGTGGGGGACCAGGGGCACTTGGGTGGGTGGGAGGGGGACCAGGGGCACTTGGGTGGGTGGGAGGGGGACCAGGGGCACTTGGGTGGGTGGGAGGGGGACCAGGGGCACTTGGGTGGGTGGGAGGGGGACCAGGGGCACTTGGGTGGGTGGGAGGGGGACCAGGGGCACTTGGGTGGGTGGGAGGGGGACATGGGGCACTTGGGTGGGTGGGAGGGGTACCAGGGGCACTTGGGTGGGTGGGAGGGGGACCAGGGGCACTTGGGTGGGTGGGAGGGGGACCAGGGGCACTTGGGTGGGTGGGAGGGGGACCAGGGGCACTTGGGTGGGAGGCAGTGACTGGGTGGGGTGACTTACCTTGCCGCCGGATGCTTTCCCCTGCTGCCCCCGATATCCCCTGCTGCCCGGGACGGGAGGTGGGCTTGGGGGGACGGGAGGTGGGCTCGGGAGGGGGTGCCACGGGAGGTGAGCTCGGGAAGCTGGCTGCGGGGGGAAGCTGGCTGCGGGGGGAAGCACGCCGCAGTAGGAGCTTGAACTTCCCCCTACGTCCCACGTAACGTGCGGGCCGCAGAGGAGCTGGTACTTCCTCCTCCGTCCCACGTTGGGAGCGGGGGGGGAGGAAGGGAGCAGGCCTTGCTTGCCCTGCGCAAGCGCGCGGGACCGCAGGGGGAAATCGCCGGCATTTTTTTAAAATTGAGCAGGGGGGACGGGAGACACCGCGCGGCCAGCCTCGCTGCGACCCGGCAATTTTGGTGCCGTGGCCCGGTGCCGGGTCGCGACCCACCGTTTGGGAAACGCTGGTCTAGCACTCAAATGTGGACTTTGATCTGCAAAGTGATGCGTTTATCTTATCTCAGCACACACTCACTAGCTACATATGTACATCTTTCTGTACTTTTTGGAATTACATGATACATTTCATATCATTTGTAAGGGACTGGTGTGTGATGTTTTATTTTATTTATTTACAAAAATGTTAACCCTTAGCACGCTGGTCCTGTGCAGAGAGGAGCAGCTCTTGAGAGCAAACCCTCTGATGTGGAGCAGACACTTTCAGAACTGTTGTCCGGGGACAGCCGGACTATCACACGAGGGGTCAACTCGCCAGGCAGAAACACAGGAGTTCATCAAATTAATTTATTGGAAAAAAGAGATATCAACAACTATACATATGCTCAGCACACATACCCAACTGGGGAAAACTGGGGTTACCCGGCAGAACTAGTTGCAGGGACCTCCGGGAAGAGATTTCCCCTGTCCTTCTTCCTACACAGTGCCTACAGGGACTGTTTTTCAGGCCCGGGACAGGCTCTGGAGCTCTGAATCTGCAACTAGAACCCATAACCAGAGCGTGAGCTCACTAGGGGCCTCACTCTCACCTTTTTATACCTTATGCCAGAACATTGAAACATTCAGGGCCAGGTGCGATCAATATGCCCAGCCCCTGATTGGTGGGTAGCAATCATGTGTAAACCTTACACATCTCCCCGTACCCTACATATCTCCCCGTACCCTACATATCTCCCTGTACCCTACATATCTCCCAGTACCTTACATATCTCCCAGTACCTTACATATCTCCCAGTACCTTACATATCTCCCTGTACCTTACATATCTCCCTGTACCTTACATATCTCCCTGTACCTTACATATCTCCCTGTGCCTTACATATCTCCCTGTACCTTACATATCTCCCTGTACACTACATATCTCCCCTTATTTTACACATCTCCCCGTACCTTACATATCTCCCCGTACACTACACATCTCCCCATACCCTTACATATCTCCCTGTACCTTAGGGACCAAAAAGGAGATTATAAGCAGCACTGTATAAAGAAAAAATAGTACTTTCTTTCTTAAGATTCTTTTTTTATCTCGTATCAGCTTGAACATATTTCTGTCTGAAACACTGTGTGTTTATTCTGTAAGTAGGATTAAAACGAGGTATTTTACTGATATGGGGAGTAGTAAAAGGTCGCACACTTACCTATGTTATCTTCCTTCATTTTAATATTCACAGGGGAGCTGATGTTGATATTGCTTGTGTCTGTTACATTTGGTACAATGCTAGAATAAGAAATATTTAGTCATTTCAGGGTGCAACATTATAACACTTTAGAATTAAGTGGGTGCTAGGTCTTGTACCACGAGGTAATTCTGATGTTAAACTCATGCCCTGGTGACTAAGTCTGGACTTGTGCCCACCTGTCAACATTTTTTTTTTGTTAATTTTGACTGCTTTATCAGCTTGTGAATTTGGGAAAGTGGATAGGAGGTTATAACGAATTTTGATGCTGAGCACATATTATAATGATATATATATATATATATATATAACAAAGAAAAAGAAAGCGCATGGCCCATAGCATAAAATCTTGTATCTAAATCATGACTAGCTATTAATGCAAAAAATAGTAAATAAGAGTTGCTAATAAGCTAATAACTTAAACAGTATTAAAAAAACATGAAAGAGAAATAAAATATCCAAAAAAAAACGTATAACAAAGTCCAGTAACACTGTGACCCGATTGGGTCAACCTTGATAGTTCCTTTGGATACTGGCAGCCTTCTTCTTGGGCACAACAGACTCCCTCCACGTAACCTTAACAGAAAAGAGAAGGAAAAGCACCCGATCCTAATATGATACCAGGGATAAAATGTAATGATTCTTTGGACAATAACACTTAAAACTCACAAACATCTGTGGATATTGAGCGTTGCATGAGTAAACTCATGCCTCAACATGCTCCCTTTGGACACCGCTCGCCCGATCTGTCGTGGGATATCCGCCTCTTGAATCCTCTCTCCTGGTGTCCCCCTTTAGGATGTCCAACGGCATTGTAATGGGTTGTAACAGAGAGTTCCTATGTGGAAAAGTTTCCAAATGCTCTATGCTGGACCGCAACCTCCTTCTCCGGCACTGTGAACTCACAAACAACTGCTCGCAACACATGATCCTACGCGTTTCATGAGTCTATGCTTATTTCATGATATATATATATGAATATTTTTATATATATATATATATATATATATATATATATATATATATATATATATATATAAATATAATATATATATATGTATATTCATAAATATATATATATTTATTCTGGATATGTCATATGTTCCCATTTCCCAACATCACAAAAAATCTTCCAGGTCTAAAGGGGTGAAAACAGATGTGTGTCAAATGTCCCAAACTTGATAGGCAACAATTATTTTACATGCAATGTGTAAGTTTATGTGCTTTTAGAGGCACTTTTCCACAGCTTGATAGATATGTCCCATATGTAGAAGTAACCTTAGTGTGGGTTTTGTAAATTCAGGAGGCCAATTTAACTCCCTGTCATCATGAGATTTTGTTCCAGTCCTGGTTTTCTAGCTTGGATTGGGGTGTCTTTCAACGCCGTAAAATGTTTTAAGACTACTTAGTAAATATGGGCATCTGACTAGCCGCTAAGGCAATGAAGGGGTTAAGGCTGGTTTATTGGGGGTAGAGAGGGTGAGTGAATGGGGTACCTGGCCATGGGTGGGTGGTTAGGCCTACCAGGAAGGTTGCGGGAGGAGTTAACCCTTCATTACCATAGTAGTGGTAACCCACATGGTAATGAAAGGGTTAACCCCTCCCGCAACCTTCCTGGTAGGCCTAACCACCCACCCTGGTCCACGTACCCTCTTCACACCCTCTTTACCCCCAATAAACGTTAAAATATCTACCAATAAACAACCCCACCTCCCCTCCCCCTCCCTCATCCCGGTAAAACAATTACAATACAGTAATGGGCAAAATTACTATTATCCAGATATGGATAATCAAGTCAAGTGAATGTGTTTTAGAGTATTTAAGGCAGTCTATCTTTTCTGTGATCCATATGGCTGTGTGTAACATCAAACATGTCACATATAAAGTGTCGGTGGAGTTAATACTGGAGTTGAAATTGGAGGTGAATACTACAATAAAATCTGGACTCTGCACCACCATAACAACAACAACAACAACAACAACAACTTTGCAACTGTGAAAACTTGACTTTCTAAATGCTGTGATTATTTGTTCTCTTCCTATCCTCCAATAACTGGTTTAGTCTCTTCTGCATCTCATTATGCCCTCCCTATTGCTTTTTCTGTTTACCGTTTCCTCACTCCTTTGTGAGCGTTTCTGTTCTCTCCAATTTCTCCCCTCCCCTCCTATCCACATTTCTTTATCTCTCCTCCCCTCCACCTATGCCTATGCCCATACACTGCATCATTATGTATACACTTCTCTCCCAACAACTTCTTTACCCCTCAATAAAAAGCCTCCCCCCCCCCCCATATTCACACCATCTATCTATTCCTTCCTGCTGCTGTGGATATCTCTCCTGATCCTGGATCCAGCCATGTACACATCTGCTCTCATCCATGCCTCCTTGCCACCTCTTCCCCAGCTAATGGTGTTTAACCTACAGTATCTAATTTAATACTGACTAACCTTAAAACTCGTCTCACAAATCAGACATCCCAACAGCCTGCACTCATGGCTACTGTCCCACACTTAGTCACTCGTACCAACCATTGTGGCCAAGCACTGCCATCTACAGCACTTATTCCCTCACCTGCTGTCTCTGTAACTCATCATACCACTTAGATTGTAAGGGATTTCCTTTCCTATTGTCTCATTTTGCTGTGCTTATTGTATTATTATAATGCCCTGTACTGTATTCTTTGTGAAGCACTGAGTACACTTTTGGCGCTATTTAAATAAAGACATACAATACAAT
Organism: Ascaphus truei; assembly: GCF_040206685.1. Classification (NCBI taxonomy): domain Eukaryota; kingdom Metazoa; phylum Chordata; class Amphibia; order Anura; family Ascaphidae; genus Ascaphus; species Ascaphus truei. The sequence goes on from NC_134491.1 coordinate 40,682,469, forward strand.
ACAATGGATAATAGCGCATTTGCCCATTAAAAATAAAACCAGCCAGCATAAAGTAAATTAAAGTTCTATTTACCCCTGCCAGGTTGAAAAAGACTTCCCTCCGTTGGCAGCAACATTACATTAAAATAACAAACTACTGGCCAACAACCCCTTAATCCCCTTAGCGGTTAGTAACCGCTATAGTAATTAAAGGGTTAACCCCCTTCCCCTGCTACCCACCATGGCAGCCTGACCACCCACCCAAATGCAACTATCCCCCTGCTACCCATTGATTGGCACAGTGGTAAACCATGCCTCCAATATGGGCATGGATTGCCACACTGACAATGAATAGGCAATCTAAAATAAGAACAGGCACAAAATAAAACACATGAAATTTAAATCAAACAAGCATTTGCCAATAAATCCATTGATTGTGGTACACCATGCCCATATAATATGGGCATGATTTGCCACTATTGCAATGAATGGGCAAACTACAAAGAATAAAACAAGCACTGAATGAAAAAAATATAAAAATAGCACACAATCTATCTCCTTTTCTACACATTTCTTATCAAGAAGACACAACCCTGATGAAGTATCTTCTTGCTACGAAATGCTAGGAAAGGAAATAGATTGTGTGCTATTTTTATATTTTTCATTCTCTAATATCTAAACTTAGGCAATAAATTGCTATGTGGCTTTCTTGGTACTATTTGTATTAAACCACTTAGAGGATGAGGCAGAGTGGGATTAAACTATACAACTGCAGCTCTAGTTTGGGTGTTTGAACCTTCCGCCATCTCCCCTGCGAAGTCACGTGAACGCTGAAGTGGCAAACCGGGAGCCGATGCCTTCCCTAACCGGTGTTGATCGGAGCCAGATGCGGAGCGGACGTATACTAGCAGTGACGAGAAAGGAGTGGAGTGCCATCAGGAGTTGACCCTACCTCCAACTTCTGGAACGTGAGCTGCCTATACCGACGAGCCGAGAGCGAGTGCTTTCCCTATCGGCGATGCCTCTTTTTCCTCCCAGTGTGGACCGTTACAAAGTTGGTTTTCAGCTGGCTACTACTTTTATCCCCAAGAAGCCTCTGATAACTCTGTATCGTTCAATGCTTTTCCATATTCTCTATATAGTGTTGAATGTGTTTTGTATGTGGCACTATTTAATGTGCTTTTTATCTTATTGATATTATACATTTTTATACTGTATCTACAATCTCCATATTACGTGTTTCTTGCGCTGGTAGTTTGTCTATACACGATCATCCAATGATATCTAATAAGGGGAAAATTAATTCCTTCCTGACTGTAAGTAATGGCAATCAGATTACTCCCTGGGTTTACATCCTTCCCATGTTGTATGTATGTCTTTATTTATATAGCTCCAAAAAAGCAGTCTTTTTTTTTTTTTTTTTAATTAATTTTTTTACTTCAATAGTTTCATGTGTGCAATCTCTAATTACCTAAAGAACTGTATAGCTGCAGGTCAATTCGTTCTCCATGTATTGATAGGTCGAAATTTGGTGACATAATTAGTGAAGGGATCTGTTTATATTCTGCTTGTCTGTCAGTGGAAGCTCATGGATATTCATGAGCAATTCTGCACTGACATGTGCTAGAGGGAGGGCAGGGCTGACAAAGGGGTGTGCCAGGGCTTGTGACAGGACATAAAGGGGCAGTGCCTTAGCAAATGGTTGCTAAAATAGAATACAAGAAAATTGGTCTTTCAAATTTGTTTTTTAAAAAAACAGAAAATGCTAAAAGTATTTTTTCTTACTACAGAACTGATTTATTAAAAAAAAAACACACATGCAGGATTTTGACTGAACTGCAGCTTTAATGTACATAGCGTTTCACAGCAGTAATACATGTGGCAATCATATAAATAACAAATAATATAAGTAACAGATCATGGGAATAAGTGCTTCAGACACAAAAGTAACATTTCGGAAGAGGAGTCCCTGCTTCGAAGAGCTTACAATGGAATTAGTAGGTACAGTAGGAAGAACATACAGACAGTAGGAGGGGGGCGTTCTGGTAAGTGCATGTTTCCTTTTTTGGTATATCCCTGTATACCTTTCCTTTCTAAAAAGATGTCCAACCTTTTTGTGAACATATCTATTGTATCTGCCATCACAGTCTCCATGGGTAGTGATTTCCACATTGTAACTGCCCTTGCTGTAAAGAACCCTTTCCTTTGTTGCTGGGGAAATCTCCTTTCCTCCAACCTTAAGTGATAACACCGTGTCATTTGCCCGTTATATGAATAGGGCTTTTGAAACCTCTTTGTATTGTCCCTGAATATATTTGTATATAGTTATCATATCCCCTATTAGACGCCTCTTTACTAATGTAAATAAATCTACTTTAGTTAGCCTCTCCTCATAAGTTAGATTGTCCATCCCCTTTATTAATTTGGTGGATCTTCTCTGCACTTTCTCTAGTTTCAAAATGTCTTTCATAAGGCTAAGGTCCCGTTGTACGCGTCCGCACGGCTGGCTTGCTTGCTGGCGGTGCGTGCAACTCACTGTACCGCGATCTGCGGTCTACAGGAAACTTCAGTAGGAGTGGGGGGGCATGGCCAAACGGGTCGGGGGGGGGGGGTGCGGCCATGACGTGAGGGGGCGTGGCCATGACGTGGGGGGCCGGAGCGGGAGGTGGGCGGGAGTGGGAAGATTGACAGGGAGGGGAGGATTGACAGGGAGGGGGGGCGTGGCTTGAGCAGAGGGACCCGCTACTCTTCACCCCCTCCCTCCACGGGCTGCAGGTAAGTAAAAAAAAACACACACACGCAGGCACTCATACATACATACATACACACACACACACACAGGCAGGCACTCACGCAGTCATACACACACACACACTCACAGACAGAGACAGGCACGCACGCACTCAGGCACACACATACACACACACAGACAGGCACTCATGCACTCAGACACACACAGAGACAGGCACTCACCTGCTTTCACTCCACACTCCTCCCCGCTCCCCGAAGCCTCTCCTCCTCCCGAAGCCTCCCCTCCCCATTGGCTCACAGCCACACCACGTGACGCGTCGAAGCTAGGAAACACCATTCTCTTGTGTCTCCTAGCGGCTGACGCGCCACAGCGTGTAGTCAGCTGTGCCGCCAGGGGGGACCGGGACCGGCTCGCGAGGATTCCCCTGCTGGTGGGGAACTCGCGTGTGGCCGCCCGCGCCAACGAGCGCAGCGGGTCCCAGGCCTAAGGTGTGGTGTCCAAAATTGTACTCCATATTCAAAGTGTGATCTTACTAATGCTTTATATAGGGACATTGTCCTGGAACAGGATTATCTTATTCCTGTGTTATTTGCAGCTCACAGTCAGTTAATCTCTTTAATTCAGCTGCCTGTCATTTCTTCTGTCCCAATTTAAAGGCGGGTTATGCTGCACTCCACAAATAAAATAAAGTATACAGTTTACCGGCTGCTGATTCAAGGAAGTACCTGTCAGGTATATTCCAAAGTGTACTTAGGAAAGAAGGATCCAGCGCTCCACGGTTTTCTAAATAGAGTAAATTTATTGTGCCACACAACGTTTCGACCAATAGGTCTTTCTCAAGTGACTAGTACACGGTTTTCTAAATAAAGTAAATTTATTGTGCCACACAACGTTTCGACCAATAGGTCTTTCTCAAGTGACTAGTGTGGCACAATAAATTTACTTTATTTAGAAAACCATGGAGCGCTGGATATTTCTTCTGTCCCAGCAGCTAGCTGCATGTGAAAGGCAACATTTTGATACACATGTTGTTTACCCAGCCCTAGTCAGTGAGTTGCTAAAGCAACCTCTGAGATCTCTGTCAGAATGGGCTATTCTGCCCTCCCCCTTGTCTTGCTGACAGTTAGTCTGTCCCTAGACTATTCCTGTTACCCAGATTCCCCCTCACTTCCTTTTCACCCTGGACTCTGAGTGAGTACCTGCCTGCTATTAGCCCCAGCAAGGCCTTTATGTATTTACACTGCCTTATCTTGATACACTGCACTTCAGACAGAGAAGCACTCTCTACCCAGACTACATCTGCAAGTTCCTCTCTTCCTGTGATTTTCCCTCAATAAAACTAAGAAAGACAAAAGGACTTGTTGTGCTTTGGAAGGGGGAAGGCATGAGTTAAGCTATCTGGGTCTATTCACACCCTATACGTGACCCTTGGTACAGAATAGTAACAACAGAGAAAGTGTGCTGGGGAAATCAGCACAGTAGCTGCAGTGACACAGCTCCTGGAAACAGGTACTGGACTAGCAAACTGCTTACACTGCTACACAGAGTCACCTACCTCTACACAGCAAATAAACAGCAGTTCTCACCACCACAGTACTCGAGATTTTAGATGTAGTAATCGACAATCCCCTTTGATAAAAAAAAAGTACCGTATTGGCCTGAATATAGTGCGATGTTTTTCCCTAAAAATGTCCTTGTGAAAACTGCACTCGTATTATATGCGCAGCCTAACACCTTTTATTTTTCATATAGAACACCTTAAAAACTTTAGGGTCGTATTATGTGCGAGGTTGCACTATATTCGGGCCAATACGGTAATTACACAGAAGGTGATAAAACATAACTTTAATTGATAGTGTAGCCCCCTGTAAACAGCACAGGCTATACCTATCTTCCTTCTGCTGTGGTAAGTCCGGTTAAGATCAGGCACCAGTAATCATCATGGGTTTTCCCCCTTCATAGCCCTATCCTGAATGATAGACGCAGGCCTGGACTCTGCTGCAGGCGTGAGCAAGAGGGGAGGTCCTGTTGACATCACGAGAGGCGGGGCTAGCTCTATATTTAGCAGCCAACTCCGGTGAGTAGTGTGGTTCGTTCGTTCGTTCGAGATTAGTCCGAGAGAGTTGATAGTGATACCAAGCATCTGGAGTTGCTGGTTAGTTATGCCGGGAGTATGCATTGCAGTTAATATGCAATGAGTCAAGAAATCCTGCGGATCGGCCCGAGGATTGGGAGGAGATTACGGTTTCCCCTGAGCTGAGTGCAGGCAAAAGAAGAGCGGAAAGATTCAGCGTCCTTTAGTAGAGCTGATAGAATTATAGACTTGGTGGACCAATGCCCTCACCCCACTGCCAGGGGTGATGGGAGAGAATTCAAGACCCACCGCGAGGCTAACCTCGGGGGTGGGCTACGGGGTATTGAAGCCCTAGCTCAGACCATCCTGCCGGAAGAGTGACTTGGAGGGAAGGAGAGGAGGAATTATCTGGGCGATGGCGAGCGGCGTATAACCCGTCCTGGCTATTGTGTTGCGGCTGTTGTAAACCACTATCGTTGGGATATTGTTGCTCTGTCAAATAAAGAGACTATTCTTCATCCGTAAAGACTGTGTGTGACTTGGAAGGTACTACCCTGGGACCCAAGGGGTTCTTCTATACCGGTCCTGTCCCATATTCCTGGGAGTATAGAAGATGGAGGCGCTGCACCACTAAGAGATCATGGAGGCTACCACCCCAGATGCCCGGTCCTGGCTCACCCACAACATCGCGGGAAGCTCAGGCCCTCCTGTTCCTCACAGGTACGCACCACACAGCATGTAATCTGCCCTCATGCACCCTAGACACCACCGTAGAGTCTGGGGGAAGGGGGGAAACAGGGTTACAATAGCATTTACTAAAATAGTATGTCAGATAGGGCAAAAATACCAGCCACACAGACACAAAAATGTCTACCAACCTCTGGAAGAGAACATCGAATATATATAATATATATATATACATGATCTGTCCACATCATACAGGCGAATAACACCCTGCCCATGTATATAGATAGGGATGGCATGGGGAATGGAAGACACAACCTGTGTTTCTCCCGTCCACATACACATTGACAGATGTCACTGCTAGTGTAGATATAGATGTCTATGGTCCTTATTCTCAGTGTTCGACAAATCACCCAAAAATCTACTCGCCCAACCAAAAAATCTACTCGCCACCTAGTCCCGCCCCTAGTCCCGCCCCCAACCCCACCCCTAGTCCCGCCCCCCAACCCCACTTTAAAATAAAATATATAAATAAAATACATTTAATAAATTCCTAGTCAGAACAACATTCGTTTTTGACATAAATGTATTTATTGTATTACATTATACTACAATTAGTCTGTGTGTGTGTGTGTATGTTGGATCTAGAAATAAAAGCCAGATGTGAATGACTAGTTTCCTGAACCCCTTAACCAGTGTCTGGACGTCCCCGCTTCACAATATTTAAAGCAGCAATCCCGCCTGGGATCTTACCTGATCCGCAGTCCCTCAATGTCCAGGTACCCTCATTCCCGCAATGTTATACATTGGAGGGGAGGTGTTCCCTACCTGTCTTCTGGGTTAGGGGGGGTTCCGATGTCTTCCGTGTGAAGCTTGAGTCAGATCTGGAAGAAAGCAGTATAGGTTATTTCGGTGTAGTATAGGGCAGTTAAGATATATAGGTTAAATAAGATATCCAGATCCAGAGTGAGAGACAGAGAGAGTGTGGGTGAGAGAGACAGAGAGAGTGTGCGTGAGAGAGACAGAGAGAGTGTGGGGGAGAGAGTGTGGGGGAGAGAGACAGAGAGAGTGTGTGGGAGAGAGACAGAGAGAGTGTGGGGGAGAGAGACAGAGAGAGTGTGGGGGAGAGAGACAGAGAGAGTGTGGGGGGGAGAGACAGAGAGAGTGTGGGGGAGAGAGACAGAGAGAGTGTGGGGGAGAGAGACAGAGAGAGTGTGGGGGAGAGAGACAGAGAGAGTGTGGGGGAGAGAGACAGAGAGAGTGTTGGGGAGAGAGACAGAGAGAGTGTGGGGGAGAGAGACAGAGAGAGTGTTGGGGAGAGAGACAGAGAGAGTGTGGGGGAGAGAGACAGAGAGTGTGGGGGAGAGAGACAGAGAGAGTGTGGGGGAGAGAGACAGAGAGAGTGTGGGGGAGAGAGACAGAGAGAGTGTGGGGGAGAGAGACAGAGAGAGTGTGGGGGAGAGAGACAGAGAGAGTGTGGGGGAGAGAGACAGACAGAGTGTAGGGGAGAGAGACAGAGAGAGTGTAGGAGAGAGAGACAGAGAGAGTATAGGTGAGAGAGACAGAGAGAGTGTAGGGGAGAGAGACAGAGAGGGGAGAGAGACAGGGAGGGGAGAGACAGAGAGAGGAGAGAGAGAGAGAGGAGATAGGGGGGACTGACTGATGGGGGGAACTGGGTGAGGAGATGGTGACTGACTGGTGACTTTGACTGACTAGGTGGGGGGGGGTGACTGATTGGGAGATACCTCTGGTGTCACACACACACACACACTCCCATATATATATATACACACACACACACCCATATACACACACACACCCATACACACACACACACACACCCATATACACACACACACATATACACACACACCCATATACACACACACCCATATACACACACACACACACACACACACACACACACACACACACACACACACACACACACACACACACACACACACACACACACACACACACACACACACACACACACACACACACACACACACACCATATACACACACACACACACACACACACACACACACACACACACACACACACACACACACACCCATATACACACACACACACACACACACACACACACACACACACACACACACACACACACACACACACACACACACACACACACACACACACACACACACACACCCATATACACACATACACACACACACACCCATATACACACACCCATATACACACACACACACACACACACACACACACACACACACACACACACACACACACACACACACACACACACACACACACACACACACACACACACACACACACACACACACACAGACACACACACACAGACACACACACACACACACACACACACACACACACACACACACACACACACACCCATATACACACACACACTCCCATATACCCACACGCACACACACACCCATATACACACACACACACACCCATATACACACACACATATATATACACACACACACACACTCCCATATACACACACACTCCCATATACACACACTCCCATATACACACACACACACTCCCATATACACACACACTCCCATATACACACACACTCCCATATACACACACACACTCCCATATACACACACACACACACACACTTTCTCTCCCATATATACACACACACTCTCTCTCTCTCTCTGTGTCACTCTACACAGACGGGCGGGGGGTCGGAACAGAGGAAAGGCCACGATCAGCACCACCACCCGCTCCCCCCACTCCTCCCGCGCAGGCAGCGGGAGCGCCGGGGACAGCGGTGGGGGGAAGAAACCCCCCACTACCACCTCCATGCAGGCAGCGGGAGCACCGGGCACGTGGGGGGATCAGAGGGAAGCGGGGACCTGAGGGACATCCCCGCTCCCATCTCCTGCCCCGTAGGCTGACACGGGGGGGAAGCGGGGACAGGAGAACACCCCTGCTCCCATCTCCTGCCCCGTGGGCTATCACGCGGTGACAGGGGGAAGCGGGAACCCGAGGGACATCCCCGCTCCCATCTCCTTCCCCGTGGGCTGTCACGCGGTGACAGGGGGAAGCGGGGACCTGAGGGACTGTCACGGGTGGAGCGCCAGGGACAGGAGAACACCCCCGCTACCACCTCCATTACTGTGGGCAGCGGGAGCTCCGGGGACAGGAGGTAAGGCACAGATAATACTTACTGTGTCCTCCATGGAAAAAAAATGGCCGCTTGTTGGGGGCGGGCTCATATAGCTGTCAGGTAGGGGGAGGTTTTTTTGCCACGCGAGCAGGGAAAATTTCAGCGCGAGCAGGGAAATTTAACAAAACAAACACGTGTGCTGCTTGGGCCAATATTTACTGCACCGACACACTTTATTCGAGCAAATACCCGGTATGTACCTGGCAGATACCTGGAATGCGCCGCTCCTCACCTCTGACAAGCCCCGTTGCATTTGCCTTCCCAGCCTGGGTTCATGCCTGGCTGATGGGCGGCTGATCTGTTAAATGATAATGATTAGGATTTAATAGGCTGCAATGCTTCGCGTGTCTACCAGATGGCATAAATTCATGAATTGTAATGCAGTATATATATATGTACTGTGCAGTATTGCAGCCAACGGGAATAAAATGCTTCAATCCCTGCCGGAAAATAACTCAATGCACTCGGGCAGAAAACAGTCACAAACCTCAATACACCCGGGTATACCCGAATTCGTGGGACTAGCCGAGCTCGAATAAAGTGTGTCGCCAGTGTACTCGCCCGGAGGTTAAATTCACTCGCCCCGGGCGTGTAAATGTATATGATTGTTGAACACTGCTTATTCTCATATCCCTATTCTAAATACACAGAGAGACAGAGAATGAAAGGGCACATAATACATGAGATAGGCAGCCCCAAATACAGTCTGGGATATACAGAAAGAAACATACATATAGATGAGTCTCATGTCCATGCACAGAGCGTGTGTTCCCAATATGCTGAGGGGAGAGCAGAGCGAAGTCCTACTAGAATAGAAACGTATAGTAATGAACCTAATACATCTCACCTCATCTCAACATTACATGTTCACTTTTGGAGGTTGGAGAAATGTTAGAGATTATTGTATTATTTCCCTGTGGCTATTATGGATATTTTTGCATGATCAGCTATACTATTTTATTACATTTATCAATAAAAGTTATGTTTTATCTCCTTTAGGAGATTACTTTTATATATATATATATATATATATATATATATATATATATATATATATATATATATATATATATATATATACTGTATAACCCAAGATTCACACCCACCCACCCAAGATTCACACACCCCCAACCACCCACCCAAGATTCACAAAACCCAAGATTCACCCCCCCCCAAAGATTCACACCACCCACCCAAGATTCACACCGCCACCCAACAATTATTAGGGATTCACATCCCGGGCAACGCCGGGTCTCTCAGCTAGTACTGTATATATTATTACACAATGCTGCACACAGAATCTGTTCTTTTTCTGTTCTGCGTGTAAACCCTAAGGTATGTTTTTACAGTGACACATCATTAAGTGGTGTTGTCTTCCATATATACAAAAAAAGAAAGTACTTTTCACAGAGCATCTGGAACTCGTTACCACTGGATGTAGTAACAACAAATATGAGTAATAGCTGTAAAAGTTGACCTAATCTTTCCACTGAGAGGAATTCCATACATGGGTACGAGCCATGTGGACACATCTGGGGGCACGGAGTGAAGTGCTCAGCCAGGGCTTCCTGTATTTGACCCCGTGGAAGGCAGGATAATGGGCCAGATGGACCGTTTGACCAGCACTGGCAGTTCTCATGTTGTTATGAAGGAAATTCATTTTGTTTTGATATAACTTGGAGCACATAGCCACGAGCAGCCTATCCCATATGCTCATATGAGGCTCTTCAGTGGCCTGTTTCTGCTTTGTGAGTCTGACTCAAGTACATAAAATATTAATTGCTTAGAAATGAATCTCTCCAATTTATTTATTTTTGCAAGCCGTCTGCAGAAAGCCTTTTGTGTTTTATAAAAGCTGCGCTTTCCGCATTATAAATACAGTCAGAAACATTAAATCATTTGTTTGAATAAACACAAGTAAAACAAGTCAGAATTTGGCTTTAAATTGTAATATTTTCGTCTCTGTTGTAGAGATGGTGGAATTTACTGGAACATTGATAAACAAACAGGAATAACCCAACTTATCCAACCTTTAATACATAATATATATTTGTATTTGTTATTTGACTCAGTTATAGCACCAAATATGATTATAACACATATCAGTATAAACTTGTATTTTATACGGTAAGCCCCTAATGCAGGTGCATCAAACGCAGAATATATAGGGGCCCTCCCGCTCTCTCTTCCCATCCCCATCTCTCTCCCCTATCCACTCTCTCACCCTAACCCCTTCGGTTTTCTGATCCCCTCTTTCTCTCTCCCTCTTCCCATATACCCTCTCTCCCCATCCCCTTTCTCTCCCTCTGCCCCATATACCCTCTCTCCAGTGCCGGCCGGCCAGCAGGGCCCCTCTGCACTCTTGAGCACGCTGGTTATGCCACTGCATCAAAATGTGGGATAATTATGCGTCATTGCGTCCTGACCGACCTTTCATGGACTTATTTCTTCAAACAGGTATGTGTGTGAGCTGGATTCTACTACTATCAATAGCTACAGATTTTAAAATATATTAATTGGTATGTCTCCTTCAATCAATTTGCAAGATCCTAAAATTTAATTAACAATTTGGTGTGTCTGAGATGATTAGGCAGACCCCTCCCTTAATTATTAGTCAATGTGGCTGTGTTTTAGAATACTTAAAGCTGCAGTACAGGCAATATCCTGCATGTGTTTTTTTTTTTTAATAAATCAGTTCTGTAGTAAGAAAAAATACTTTTAGCGTTTTCTGTTAAAAAAAAAACACCCCCACAAATCCTCTATTCACACCCTCTATCTACTCCTTCCTGCTGCTGGGGATCTCCCCTAAGCCTGAAGCCAGACATACACGCCTGCTCTCACCCACGCCTCCCTGACACCTCTTCCCCTGTAAATGGTGTTAACCTTTTCATTTAACACTGACTAACCTTAAAACTTGCCCCACAAATCAAGCATCCCAATAGCCTGCCCTCATGGCTATTTTCCCACAGTCACTTATACCACCCATTGCGGCCAAGCACACTCATCTACAGCACTTATTCCCTCACCTGCTGTCTCTGTAAGTTTCCCCTCAAACCTCTTAGGCCCAGGACATAGTGCACTCAGCGTCGCTGAGCCGGGCTGAGCCGCGCTGAACAGATGCACAAAGCCCCTGCATCTGTTATCAGCGCGGCTATAGTTTCTCCCTCAGCATGCTTGCTGATGCGTGCGGAGGCTTAGAAACTTCCCCGAGACAGGCAAGTTTGAAATTTGCCGCTCGGGGAAGCGGAGGAGCGGTCACGTGACCGCTCCCATCCAATGGGGCTGCAGCCGGTCCGCCATTGTACAGAGCCACCAGACAAGCAGAGGTGTGTGTGTGTGTTTATATGTGTGTGTGTGTATGTATGTATGTATGTATGTGTGATGTGTGCATGTGTGTGTGTATGTGTGTGTGTATGTGTGTACATGTGTGTGCATATGTGTACATGTGTGTGTATGTATGTGTGTGTATGTGTGCATGTGTGTGTGTGTATGTATGTGTATGTGCGTGTGTGTGTGCATGTATGTGTGCATGTGTGTGTGCATGTGTGTGTGTATGTGTGCATGTGTGTGTGCGCGTGTGTGTATGTATGTGTGTGTGCATGTGTGCATGTGTGCATGTGTGTGTGTGTGTGTGTGTGCACTTGCGTGAATATATTTATCAAAGTTGCACAATGTTAATAAATAATTTATTCTCACAACATGTCTTTTTAAAAAATATTATATAATACACACACACACACACACACACATACACACACACACACACACACACACACACACACACACACACACACACACACACACACACACACACACACACACACACACACACACGTTCCCCAGTAACACACAAACACACAGACCACTTCAAAGTGACACACACACACACACACTTACAGCTATCAAGTGACACACACACAGTGATACCCGCCTCCCAAGCACGCTTGCTGTCTCCTCTGCCAGGACAGCAAAAAGTTCCTGGTACAGCGAGCGGCAGCAAGCAAGAGCGAGCAGCAGAACCTAAGTGCTTACTATGTCCCAGGCCTTAGATTGTAAGCTCTTCGGGGCAGGGATTTCCTTTCCCATTGTCTGATTTTTGCTGCACTTATTGTATTATTATAATTCCCTGTACTGTATTCTTTGTGAAGCGCTGAGTACACTTTTGGCGCTATATAAATAAAGACATACAATACAGTACAATGGGACAGTTCAATGGAAAAGGAGACCATCCCATATAAAAGGGACATCTGGAAACCCTAGTTAAACTTTGCTAAGGTATTGCAATAAAACCAGAAATAGTTCATAAAAGTCCCAACTCCCAAGGTGAGTAAATACATAATTATCATGCTTCCTCCCGTCGTATAGAGCAGGGGTGTATGAGATTTTCTATGGGGTGGGCGCGGCAGTTATTGAGGCCCTGTGCTTCCCCAAATGCGTTTAAATAAAATGCCAGGGATCAAGAGAGGCCTCTGTAACTTTACTTACCTTAACTTTCCAGCGATGCTTTGCCATGGCAACTCGGCGTGGTTCACATGATGTTGCGTTGCATTGCAACGTGATGTCACATGACCCAGCGGCATCAACACCAGAGCTGAACGGGGGGGGGGGGGGGTGCGCGAGCCGGGGGTGAGAGCAGGCAGGGGGCGCAGTAGAGTACACGTGAGCCGTGATGATATTGGCCTTGGATCGTGGTCATAGTCTTAGAAATATAATACTGTAATTAAAAATATCCCCTTTTTTGGCCACCTGCTGTATACAAAAGGCCACCCAGTGAGGTAAAGTTATGAGGGGTGGTCAGTGGAGAAGAGGGGTAGTCTGAAAGGAGGGGGTAAATTAGGGTAATGATGGAAGTACTCAACCTTTTTTCTCCAGATGAAGAATGAGCAGCGATCCACAAGTGAGGTGACCGCTTTGAACCATGTGCTTGTGGGGTGCACCAGTGCTGGGGATAGCAGCAACCAAGAGTGACCATCGGGTGGGTCATTGGGCCCGCACAAGTTGAGGCCTTGCAGCATCCGCACCAGCAGCAAAAGGTTGGCTGTTGGACCTGAAACACCTCTGGAATTTACCCTCAGAGGATTCTGGGTAAGAAGAGAGACTGTGTTTGTTCATAAGAAGAAAGACTGTTTAAGATTTGTCCAGTGGGATACAGCAAGTAATGAGTTAATGTCTCAAAGAGACAAGGCAATATGAAAAAGCCAACCTTGGAATTCTTGACACAGAACAGGACAGCGAGACTTAAACCATGTATCCCACACAGCTTGGCCAGCAACAGATAACACAAAACAAAGGAGATACAGTTATGGAAGAAGGGAGGGGTTTGGAGCATCCGCAGGGAGAATGCTAATAGTAAGATTTTTGGCCAAAGGGTTTAACTAAATGACCCTTTTTCATGAGCAGATAAGCACTGAGGTATTGCACTATATGTTATGTCATTTTGTATGATGCGCTGGCCTTTCTGTTTTTGCTAGTAGTAAGAATGATTAGTGTGACAGTTTTTCTAAGATATAAGTATAAGCCCGGAATAAGATTCCTTTGTCTTGATCAGAGAAGAGTTCTCTTGACTGCTTTGTCCTGCACACAGAGGGCAGAGCTGGCTATTTTATTTGTATTGATGCTGCGCTCATAATAAACTATTTCTACTCTTTGAACACACCTCCGTGTCAGCCTCACCTTTTTACAATGGCTGAAGACGCTCCCCTCCCCCGTGAAGAGATGGGTGGAGTGGCCCAGGTGGATTGAGGGCCTGTTATTAAGGAGGAATACAAGGAGTGTTGAGCTTTCTCTGAGGTTCAGCAGTGGGGTATGCAGGCTCAGAGTATTGTGGGGTGTTAGGGTTATAAGTTTCTCCCTGGGCGAAGGTCTATTGGTTGCGGGGTAAGAGGTCGGAATTTATTGGGTAGCAGCGAGGCCCCTTCTAGTATTGGGGAATGGAGGTTGCCTTTGATTAGAGGGGATAGATGTAGTGCAGGAAGGTGGGGAGGGAAGGGGTTCACGTTTATTTGGCCAGGTTTTCTATTGGCCAAGGCAATGGAACCCTTACTGTGAGGGAGCCAGCAAGGACTGCTGCAACGAGGACCCAGGCCAGTGCCAGGTCAGTATCCTTCCAGAGCAGGGTCAGCGGTCTTCTGCACACCGGGCAGTCAACCAGCACGGAACGGGCTTGCATGCTGGATGTTCAATTAAGGCAGTTGTAAGTGGGGACTGTTGTGCCTCGGCAGGCATGCCTTCTCAGGGTGCAAGGGTAGCTGTTTTACCCAGAAGTGCTTCAGGAGAAGGATGGGATTTGGAGGAGTGGGAACAAGTAGGGAGGATCCAAAGAAGGTCACGACACTGGTGAATGTTGCCGCAATAGAGGAGTGGGTTGCTAAGTACCCTTTAGGGAGGCAGCTAGGACACTGAGGTCTGGGTTCAGCAAAGGGTTATGGATTCCTTTTGTAGAGTACAAGTAGGGGAAAAAGGGCTAGGAAATTTTCCGCAGCGGAACATCGTGAGGAGGTGCAGGCCATTATTGTGTCCCAAAGAAGGAGCCGGCCTCTCATCAGCTCATAAGTGTTGTTTCATGGGGTGATGGAGTAGGTGAGAAAGTGTTCTCTGGCAAGTATGGCACGGGACAAGGGATGTTTGAGCAATAGAAAGGGATAGAAGGTAGCTGAACAAAGGGGTGGCTACATTTATTGATTGTGTGGGCTTTGTAGTGTGGCTGATAGAGTGCCCGGCCACATTTTAGGGAATACAATTGCCGGGTCTGTGGCATTGGGCGCAGCGGTCAGATTGCAGTTTGGAAGGATGGATGAGTTTTACAGCTGGATATAGGGTGGGGAATGTGTTGCTGGGCTGTAACTTGGGCCGGTCTGGTTATATCCTTTCCGTTTGGCTTGGTGGTGTTTATATATTCTCTGCTAGGCTGGTGGGCTTCAGTTAATATTGGTGGGGAGATTGGTTAACTCCAGGTGTTGTGTAATCTGACCCTGCTTGTTATGTGTATTGGTATCGATAAAAGCGGTGGTCATTTGACCGCATTTAGATGTCCGTGTGTTTGTTGGATAAGGTGGTGCCTCCTGTTTGCCTCCCTGCCTCCTGTTTGCCTCCCAGCCTCCTGTTTGCCTCCCCTCCTCCTGTTTGCCTCCCTGCCTCCTGTTTGCCTCCCAGCCTCCTGTTTGCCTCCCCGCCTCCTGTTTGCCTCTCTGCCTCCTGTTTGCCTCCCAGCCTCCTGTTTGCCTCCCCGCCTCCTTTTTGCCTCCTTTTTGCTTCCCCGCATCGTGTTTGCATCCCAGCCTCCTGTTTGCCTCCCCGCCTCCTGTTTGCCTCCCTGCTTCCTGTTTGCCTCCCTGCCTCCTGTTTGCCTCCCCGCCTCCTGTTTGCCTCCCCGCCTCCTGTTTGCCTCCCTGCCTCCTGTTTGCCTCCCAGCCTCCTGTTTGCCTCCCTGCCTCCTGTTTGCCTCCCTGCCTCCTGTTTGCCTCCCTGCCTCCTGTTTGCCTCCCTGCCTCCTGTTTGCCTCCCCACCTCCTGTTTGCCTCCCTGCCTCCTGTTTGCCGCCCAGCCTCCTGTTTGCCTCCCTACCTCCCTCATATAAAGTACACATATAAAGTACACATTTGAGATTGCAATCACAGAGTTCCCCCCTCATAAGAATGAAAGAAATGTCAAGAAAAAGCAGATCATATGATATACAACGTTTTACAGGACGGTCTTGGCAGACTTTTCAGTTTTGACAATAGGCAGTTCACAATGTTACAATACGGAATAAGTGTATATAGTGTTATTAAATGGTAGGATTTCATTCCCCGCAGAGGGCCTGGATGTGTACTGATATCATGTTTTTGTTGTTTAATATTATTCCAGGCCCTATTTGGAAAGAGTGTAAGAAACGGCTTGGCAGTCCCCTTCATATTGTCCAACAAAGGAACTGATGTAAGAGACCATGGGAATTATTATCCCTCGCACTTATGGGGCTACATTTCTCAATATCTTTATGATCACCGTTTTGTTATAAACAATTCTGGAGCATTTATACAAATGTCCAGAGACATCAATAGTTAGAGAATTCCACTGCTTTTATGATGGCAATTTATTTCATCGAGGACATAAGACAGTTATGTGTTTTCTGTTCTGTTTTCCCATGACACAATGATTCTGGAATTGTGAACCTCTGTTCTGCCAGATTGAAGAGCAAAGTACTGATATACAATGCAGACGCCTCTAATTGCACACTGGTTAATACTATTAGGTGAGAACATCACTTTACCTAACAAAATCGGAGCAAAGTACCCTGTTACTATCATACCAAGACATGTATGTTATGAATAACTCTGCTACTGTCACTATGGTGCTACAACTGATAGAGAACCCCGCAGGCTCCTTAGCTGTAACCATATCTCCTGTCCATATTATTAACCCCTAGGATGTGAGGGGAGCTTGGAACATACTGCACTGCTATTCATTCAATGTCCGTCCCTAGCAGCAGAGAGGCCAAACATTACTTGATGATGCTGATCTCAGGATTATAACGCATTTGAGCACTCTCGGAGCGTTCCAGAAAATGAATTCCTATCATTCCTGCAAACATTATATAGAAAAATATTATTCTACTAAAAAATGACTGATCCGTTGTATCTGACTCCTGAAAGCTTCTCTCTGATCCCATTTCATGCCTGTTCCTGTAGCGCTGAAAGTCCTTTAAACGCCTTTTTAATAGGATAAATCTGCTCTGTGTATATTGAACACGATATCTGTTTATTTTATGTAGACTCAGGAGTTGGAAATACACCCTTCTGATACAAGAAACACGTGTGGTTTTATAACAGGGCTATTTTTGTGGAGCACATGGAGCTGAAGAATTGGGCTGAATATTCACTGGGAGAGGTCTCCAAGCCTTTCTGACACATTTCCTTATTTAACTCTGAATTACTTATTATAGTTGAACTATACATAATTTTTTCTTTGCTTACGGTTCCCTCACCATTTTTCCTATAAAAGGCAACGAAACATGACTTAGAAGATGAATCTTCCTTTTTAGAATGACTGTCCCACCTCTGCTGCTGCTACTCTGCTGCTGCTGTGGGTGCTGCTGCTGCTGCTCTGCTGCTGCTGTGGGTGCTGCTGCTGCTGCTGTGGGTGCTGCTGCTGCTGCTGCTGCTGCTGCTGCTCTGCTGCTGCTGCGTTAATCTCGACTGATATCAAGGTGAGGAAGAGCTTGGGCAGCTTGAAATATCTTCACAGATTTATTTCTGTGTACCTTGCTTTTCCTTCACTATTTGGAAAAAATACTTAATTGTGAAATTCTCCAGTAGTTATCTATTCCTGAGGAAATAGTCTCTAGCAGATTTTATTAAAGCAGCAGTTCAAGCAACATCCTACATGTGTTTTTTTTTTTTTTTTTTTTTTTAAATAAATCAGTTCTGTACTATGAGAAAATACTGGTAGCATTAAAAAAAAGAATGTTTTAAAGATTTTTAATGTTTCTAGTGTAGGAAGCATTTCCAAAGTGACAGCCCCCGTCCCCTTCTGAAAGGCTCTGGCTCTTGAGCCCCGCCCTCTCTAGCTATGCACCAATTGTATCTAGTAACTGCCCAGTCAATCATATTCCAGGACTACATTGCCCACAATGCTGTGCAAGAACTGAATTAAATAACCCAGAGCAAGCGATCGATTACAGGAGAACGGATCAATCTGCAGCTTAGCGAATCCCTTGTCAGTGTGCAGATTGTATTGATGCACATATTGAATGGGGGAAAAAATATAAATGAAAAAAAAAAAACGGCAGCTTGAACTGCAGCTTTAAGAACAGCTGTACATTTTCCTAAAGCTTGTTTAGCATGTTGCTCTCGTTGATTGCATACTGTACCTCTAATGCTCCTTCCCCTGCAGCCAGCTTCTTCTCTTTAAAGATGCTGACCACAATCCTGTGATGACCCTCACTGTCTCACACTCTTCAACTGCAGTTAAAAGCCAATTATAAGGGCATGTGTTTTTTGCACATTTATTGCAGAAACATGCTCACAATGTTTTGGGTGCCACCTGTATTATAAAGCTCATTGTAGCACTCATCCTTTCTGCATGTCCAGGAGAGGGATAGAGGAGAGAGAAGCCTGTCTGTTTCTCGCAGGGACTTCCCACCTTCTGGGCATTGTTTATTACTTAATAAGACAGTGATGCTGAGATATTTCAGAAAGTGCATTTTGATCTAAGAAGTTTTCACAAAATTCATTCAACTGACAAAATGAGGTGGCATTTCATAAAACACATTTATAGTGACATAAAAAGTTCTGAGGCATAAGAATAGCTGTAAAATATTGTGGATTATTTTAATAATGTCGATCACTTTGTGGACAAAATATTAATACAACAGACGACAGAGAAGCCCAATGCTGCATCCAGGAAGAAGGGGGTAGGATGGTCCGCGGTTCACAGCAACTTCAGCAGCCAACGCATGGATGTCTAAAAAAACTTTATTGATCGCTAGCAGCAAACATCAGGCAACCACTCTAACATGTTTCGTCCAGGCTATGGACTTTTTCAAAGAGTGTTTGAAAAAGTCCATAGCCTGGACGAAACATGTTAGAGTGGTTGCCTGATGTTTGCTGCTAGCGATCAATAAAGTTTTTTTAGACATCCATGCGTTGGCTGCTGAAGTTGCTGTGAACCGCGGACCATCCTACCCCCTTCTTCCTGTGTCATCATTTCCGGAGGAGCACGCTGACGCCAGCTACACTAGAGGAGGAAGCCGCTGCAGAATTCCCTGCACCAACAGGGACGGCTTTTTCGTGAGTACTCCTAACCTCCACGCGGTATTTCAGGGAGATTATTGAGGCGGTTAGTGCCGGGCTTTGATTTACTTGGGGGCGCCCCTTAGGGAGGTGTCCCCCTGTACCTCTATCCGGCTTACTATTACCCAACTCCCTGTTTTCAATACCGGAGGCTTATTGTTTCATTAATCATTGCTGGGTCTCTCTTCAATCAAGTTGCCATAAAGTGTGTGCACTACCTGTTAGCAGCCTCGGTATACTGGGTAATTCCACATTCTCTAGCAATGCTGCATCCAACCTGACAGAAATACACAGTAAAATACTTATATATTCTCTTGAAAAAGGGTCATTTAGTTTAACCCTTTGGCCAAAGCGTTGTAAACTTGCGAGCCACGACAAGGCAGACACCCGTTCGCAAGTCCTAACACTACCAGATAAAATTCTAATATACCGCTATTAGGATTAAAATTCTCATTTACCTCTATTAGGAGGGAGAAAAACCACAGTGGGTAGAATGAAAGGACCCACTAACTTGGGAAGTGGGGAGGGGTGGGCTTAAAACCTGGGAAGGTGGAGCCACTAACCTTGTGTTTTGACAAAATATTAATGCTATAAAGGGTGCCAGAAACCCACATACACACATCTCTAATCTGAGAGCTGCTCTGTTAAACTAATTTGTAAGCGACTCCAACGTCTGCTCACACAGGTAGGCACCTTATATGGCAGTCAGTCGAGGTAATGTCTGAAAAGACACATTGCAATCATGTCTTTAATTTGACATGATATTAAAACCTTGTTTGATATTTGGTGGATTTAAAAACTACATTTTCATAGCATGAACATTCAAATTAAGTTGGACTGGGGCCACTGGATTCCTGCCGCAAGAGGTCTGGCACAAAACACTGTAATCCTGATGGTTTGTGCATATATTCAGCTTGTAGGGCTCTAACACTCATCATTCAGACATACAAACATGCTTTCTATGTGCAGCTTGGCACCAAATGTTGCCTGAGAACATATACAAGGGAGCTCAAAGCCTTCTACACTTCCAATCATGTTAGAAAACATTATAGCAGCTGAGGCTGTAGAGAGCTTGGGTTGCAGCTGAGGCCGGATGCCTTGGCAAAGCACGGCTCAGACTGGCATTTTTAGGGATGACAGCAACATTACGTGGGCAAAGATGCAACTGCCCAGGGCCTCGCATATATATACACAGAGATCAACTGTAGTTTGGATGAATTCACTGACAGCCCTTAAACACAAACATTATTAACTGCTTCGGGGGTGTTACATCCAGCTCATCAGTGTCCTGGAAATGAAGGAATGAATGACTTGAGTGCTCGAGGTGGCCCCTTAGCAAGAGGCACAAGGGAGTTGTGAAGATGACTTGGGCCCATTTAAGCTTAGAAGCAGTACATGGAGAATTAGAAAGGTTGTAAAAGCGTTTGTTTGAGTCGCAGTGGTAAATATATCACCCTGCTACCTTTCAAAGCAAATACACCATTTCATAAGCAAAATCATCTGTTTCTAAATAACTGGACCAAAGAGACCATGCTGGCCCTCTCAATAATGATAGCCGTAAACCCCTGCTTAGTTTTATTAAGCCTACATCTATAATGTTAGAAATTCAAACACAAACTTCTACATTGAGGAGCACAGTGTATTGGAATTTGAACCTATGTCTGATCATTTGTAATTGTTCTGGCCCTGGGAGGTGTGTACTCACAGACTGCTTCATCCAAAAGGAAGTGTGCTAGTCTGTACAAACATGATATAGACAGAAGAGTATACAAAATACTGAAACATGGCAGGGGAGTATGGGCAATCCATCTCAGATTTTGATTAGTGAGAGGTTGGCAAGGCAACTGGGAGAAGCTAATGGAAACTACAGGGAATAGCAACATTGTTGCAACTGTACTGAGGAGCAGGCAACCTCAGAGCAGGAAACCTGCAACTGCTTCCAGGACAGTAATTAGTACGTTAGATTCAACATTGGGCCTTTATACAGAATTACAAAATGGGTAAAATCCTAGATTTTTTTTTTTTTTAAACCTCAGTTACCTTCTGCGTGCGTTGATTGCTATTTGCAAAGATGCTCCTTCTGGGACTTCAGAGAGACCCTGCTGCTAGGAAGAACTGCTGCAAGTATACACTACAATAAATTCTGTTCAACTATACTTCTGCTTGGTGTCAGTTCCTGGGCAGGGGGGTAACTAGTGCAGTGATGGGGGCTGACACCCAGGCCATACACCCTGGGTTCCATCACAGCTGGAGGCGCTGAAACACCAAGAGAGGAAGAACACAGAGATCCATCTAAGCCTGTTCTGTCTCATTACCATCTAAGCAGACGACTCAGTACTCCTGCAGCCTACAGGTATAGCACCACACACCTGGTAATGCGTGTAGATCACCAGTACTGGTCCCTATATGAGATTGGGGGGATTGGGAACAGTGTTACATAACATTTATTTGTAACCCTGTTTCTCCCTGAACACAGGAACTACTGGTGCTGCTTCTTATACCTGTTGGCTCGCAGAGCCTGAGCCTCCGCCACGGTGAGCCTGGGGCTATATATATATATATATGTGTGTGTGCAGCGCCTCCACCTGGGAAGGATCCCGACAGAGCGGCAGAAGCCCCTCACAGGACACAACCCAATAATACACTTGGCAGGATAAAACAATAACAACTCTTTACTTAAGGTCATATGCTTATCACTGTACATGTATAAACGCAGTATATACCCTTCCTCACTAAGAGTACAACTAGTCAATGCGTCACGCAGGACACAACCCTCCACCGTGTTCCCCACACTGTGTCCAATGTCCCACAACCAAACCCCAAGTGTGTGGTGACCGCGCGGCCCACTAGTGTGGTAATATTATAGTTGGTGCACTTATAACGGTACCTGCCGGGCGCTCCTGCACCCGGGCCTGCAGACAGCTTCGAAAAGGATCCGCCGCTCACCGATCCCTTCTGGGACATCCCTCCGGGGCGATCCCACCCGGATAAAGTCTCTTCCTCTGGTGAGGCCTGGTCCCAGACCCCTCCTCAGGGAGTGCAGCGTCCGCTGTATCCCTAAACTATCTAAGCAGCTCTAATGCGGCAGGTTCCCTATCCCATCGCCTGTCCCTACACCAGCCACCAGCGGAAGGGTGTCTCAGGGCCCTAACTGGCATAGTGCAGCGGGTCACTGACCCCTGCACATTCACCACCTACCCCTAGCCTCTCCAGTCCCTGACTGCCTGCTCTCCCAGCGAGTGAAATGTATCTACAGTGGCGACACAGTTTATCGCACTGCGGCCAGATCCGCAAGCCGGGAGATTTCCCGGCTTGCTAGTGGCCGCCCCTCGGCGTGCCGCGCGTCATAGATGCGCGGTCACGCATCTTCGGGAGCGTGCGCCCCCTGCACGTGCGTCCAGGGCTCCCCGAGGGAGCCCTGGTGTCCCGCGATCGCGGGACGGCGGCAGGGGGTTCCGGGGGACCCGGCGGACCCGGCAGCGGTAGGGAGAGCGCCCCGATCGGAGGGCGCTCTTCCGCTGCTTCGGCGCGCGCCCGTCACTCTCTGGCGCGCGCCAGGCTACTGCTGCGGCCAAGAACGGGCAAATGCTCGAATAAACTTGGCCGCAGCAGTATCTCGGGAGCAGGGGATTCAGGCCACCCTATTGGCTCCCTGGAGTCACCTGGCACTGCCCCTGTGCATTCTGTAGTCTTCTTGGGAGCTATTCTCCCATTGGCTGCCTTGCGCACACCTATCATGTGCATGCGCCAAGTTAAGGGAATGGCCGCCGGCTGCAGGGACTTACTGCGCATGCGTGAGGAAAAAGAAGATGGCGACGCCCTGCACGGGAGCCGCCGGGAGTCCTTGGCGATGGAGTCGCCGCCCCTATGCCACGCCGGCACCTGCCGCACACCTGCACGCCCGCAAAAGAAGGGGGGGGGGGTTACTGGGAGCCCATAGGGAACAGGGCTACATATACAAAAAGCAACATATAACATATATACAAAAAGCCTGTTGCTAAAATGTCACATGTTCGCCGAACCGGTGCTTGAGTCTCTTACCGGGGCGGCGGGCAGCGTCTCCCAGCATTTTCTCCCTGCCTATCTTCTCAATATGACCACGCGGCGTCAAATGGCACAGTGTTGCCATGCCAACCGCATCACGTGCTGTCCGTTGATATGGCAATGAGATGCTACGTGACGACATGATGTTACATGGCGTCGCATTGTCATAGCAACGTGGTGCCATGTGATGCCGCAAAGCCATTTTGAGAACATTTGCAGGGGGAGCATGCTGGGAGACGCTGTCCGCCAGGTAAGAACCGGGTTGTTAAAATTTAGAATCCCACCACTGGATTTATAGCACGAACGATAGCACTTCAATAAATTCGAGTCGTTCGATACTGCTTTTTTTAATCGAACTTTAAAAAACATGGATTTTTTCTTAGGGAATATCATTTTTATCAACATTTTTATCGCGCGATAAAACAATGCAAAGTCGTTGTGCAATGCACTGATTTTATCGACGTTCAGTGAATACAGTAGGCCCCACAGTGTTTAGTAATCATATGAGAGAAATAAGGTATGCAGGGCGACGCCTTTGTAATAACATTTATTGAAAAAGGTTCAACGTTTCGGTGCTCACGCACCTTTGTCAAGATACAATCTGCACACTTCTATTAATAAACAAACACACGTTCCCAGCAAACTCCCACACCCACCACATCATGAATATATATTTATGCCAAAATGAGTGCTACTGAGCGTGGCAAATGCATACAACAGAAGACGGGGTAGCCCAATGCTACATCAAATTGACAAAACATATATGTAATAAGTATAAAGTTTAAATACTTCAATAATAATAGTAATTACTTGGTTATTTAGTTAAACCCTTTGGCCAAAGCGTCACCATACAGAGGTGAAAGGTCTGAGGAGAGGACGTGTCTGTCCTGAAACACCACGTTTTTGCATACACCTGCTCTGATGCTTTGAATACAACATTGGCTGCTGATATTTGCTGCATTTCATCTGTGGGAATATCCACCCCTTGAGTTGGATGACTGCTCCTTTTATTTGCTCGATTGTGAGTAGCCATTTGTGAGCCCCTTATAAGATTTTATCCACTTTGTATGACATTACTATACTATGTGGTGTCCCTAAGGATACCTGTAAGCTTTTCCATTTTGAGGGAATACCATATTCTTATTTTAATCTGCAGAAGAAATGGCAGGTCTGGACTCATCCATATGTTGGCTATGGAGCATCGCGCTGCTGTCATTATGTGGGCAATCAATTTGTTCTAGTGCCTACTAATGTCCTCCAGACGTCTGTGCAGAAGACATCACAAGGGATAGAGAGGGAAAGAAAATCCCCAAACCCTCTCCAATAGTCTATATACTTTTTCCATATCTCTACCACCCAAGGACATGGCCACCACATATGGATAGTAAGGAAATTGTACACCGTGGTCACAGCAACTCCACCAGCCAACGCATTGAAAAAAGTAAAAAACTTTATTGAAACTTAACAGTGCGCATCAGTACCATACACTCTGACGCGTTTCGTCCAATGATGGACTTTTTCAAAGAGTGAAAAAGTCCATCATTGGACGAAACGCGTCAGAGTGTATGGTACTGATGCGCACTGTTAAGTTTCAATAAAGTTTTTTACTGTTTTCAATGCGTTGGCTGGTGGAGTTGCTGTGACCACGGTCTACAATTTCCTTCCTACTTGATGTCATTTCCGGACAGAGCACGCTGACACCACGAGCAGCAGAGGTAGCAGCTGCAGCTTTTCCAGCGTTTGATTGCACTGAAAACGGAGTTTGTGAGTACAGACCAGTTGATTTTCCTGTCGCAGGACACAGGGTGGAGGTGAGGCTGACAGGTACCGGACCGTGACGTACCTTGAGGTGTCTCTCCAGGAGATACCACTCTGTACTTCTACCGGACAAAACCCTAGCCCACCACCCTGATATGTTTCCATATAAGCTTACATAGCCTTATAATCTTATTACTGGTGTCTCTCTCCAAGACTTCAGGACAGTGTCTGTTCCTAACACGGTAGTAGCCTCGGTATATTCACAGGTTAATACCCATATTTTTCACCACATATGGATGACTGGGGTCTGCTGGTCAAAGCCGCAACAAGGGGACCCCCCCAGAGACATCATAGCAAGATTCCACTTCTTCAAAGTAAAAGAGACATTCTGTCAAATCACAAGTAGCCAAGGCTCCAGGACAAGATCCCTGAAGAAGCGAGGGCAGGCGAAGCAGCACCGGATCCCTCATGGAAGGAAGCCAGGAAGGGGGACAAAAAGAAGCAGCCCCGCAGCCCAAAGTGAGCTGGGGAACTGACAATCTCCACCTACCTGTTCCAGTTGTAATTCCCCCAGTTGAAGCTCTTCCGTCTTGAGCCCAGGTTGAGATCCGCTAAGGTCAGTGAACTCACCACTCCCCAGCTCCTGCAGCGCTCCTCCGTGAATGGCAGCCATCTTGGATCGGCTCTCAACCCTCAATGACATCGGGGAGGAGCCGGGTGACGTCAGAGGAGGTTTGGACAGATCTCGCGAGATCGCCACTAGGATCGACGCGCCATACCCAAGATGGCATCGTCGTCGGCCGGTAGAGGTGGGACACCGGCATACTCCGCGGAAATCCGGCAAAAGAGCTGCCTGCAGTCTGATGAGGCAGCAGAGAGCCAGTGGGCTGCGGACGATGCGCACACAGTTGCTATGCACTGTAGTGGCTCTGTGTTGGGGGGGAGAGGGGCGTAATAAAGTTCTTGGGGGCACAGTATGGTAGCTGATAGAAAAGAAATAAGGGGGGGTGGGGGAAAATGAATAAATAAATAAACAATAATGAAGAAAAAAAACACAAAACCCCCAGTAATAAGCTAGACCAGCGATGCGCAAACTGGGGGGCACGCCCCTTGGGGGGGCTCAAGATTATTTAGGGGGGCGCAGGCTGCGTGCAGGGAAAAGGTGCAAAAACTTCTGCCCTGATGAAGTAACCGTGTGTTACGAAACGCGTTGGAAAGTGTCATTGCTCTTTCTTATACCCATTTATTAGTGAGAGCTCCCTTGGCTTATGTCCCCTTGTCCCCTGTGTCAGCTTGCACCGTGATATACATCTTGTGCCACCTCATGTGTTGTGTGCCACAACGGACGCTTCCCTGTGTATCGCAGTGGAGGAGAGACCTGTGACGTCATTGACGGGCGCCACATGAGACGAGCAACGAGCGTTCGGCGTTTGTTTGTGCCAGCACTAACGGAGGCTGCTATACACTGATGCGGGACTTTAGTGTGGTAATCTCCACTATGTATTACTAACTTGAGACGGAGCAAGTAGAACCTACTGGCTTGAAGGATCCTTCCATTGGGACAGACGATCGCCGGTCTCCTGCTAGCTCCCCTACATCAGGTGAAATGTGACGGTTCCAGCTGTACCTCTGTGTGGTAAACCCACTAATCCATTGCCTGATTGTATTTTATCTGATGTACGCAGAACTATTACTTTGAGTAAAATATCACTTTTTAATTTTACTTCACTATGTGCGTTGTGCGCCTTGTTTTCTTGTTTTTTTCCTGCATGCAGGGAAACCTGGGGGCGGGCAGAGCTGTGCACGGGCGAGGAAACCTGGGGGCGGGCAGAGCTGTGCACGGGCGGGGAAACCTGGGGGCGGGCAGAGCTGTGCACGGGCGGGGAAACCTGGGGGCAGGCAGAAGCTCCGTGCTGAGACTGCTTCTCTGCTGTGTCTGTGTCAGAGGGGGCGGGGCCTGCAGAGGGGGCGGGGCCTTGCTGCAGTGCCTTCCCTGCACACAGACAAATCCTCCTCCTCCTGTCTGTTACCCGCCCGATTTCAGCAGCACATGGGGTACCTGAGCAAGCTTAGTTACTCCCTCCCCCCACCCAGTGTGTGTGTGTGTGTGTGTGTGTGTGTGTGTGTGTGTGTGTGTGTGTGTGTGTGTGTGTGTGTGTGTGTGTGTGTGTGTGTGTGTGTGTGTGTGTGTGTGTGTGTGTGTGGTGTTGAGTGTGTGTGTGTGTGGGGTTGAGTATGTGTGTGTGGGGGGGGTTGAGTGTGTGTGTGTGTGGGGGGGGGGTTGAGTGTGTGTGTGTGTGGGGTTGAGTGCGTGTGTGGGGTTGAGTGTGCGTGTGTGGGGGGGGTTGAGTGTGTGTGTGTGTATGTAGGGTTGAGTGTGTGTGTGTGTGTGTGTGTGGGGTTGAGTATGTGTGGGGTTGAGTGTGTGTGTGTGGGGGGTGAGGGGTTGAGTGTGTTTGTGTGTGTGTGGGGGGGTTGAGTGTGTGTGTGGGGGGGTTGAGTGTGTGTGTGGGGGGGTTGAGTGTGTGTGTGTGTGTGGGGGGGAGAGGGTTGTGTGTGTGTGATGGGGAGGGTTGTGTGTGTGTGGGGGAGTTGAGTGTGTGTGTGTGTGGGGGGGTTGAGTGTGTGTGTGTGGGGGGAGGGTTGTGTGTGTGTGTGGGGGGGGTTGAGTGTGTGTGTGTGTGTGGGGGGGGTTGAGTGTGTGTGTGTGGGGGGAGGGTTGTGTGTGTGTGGGGGGGGTTGAGTGTGTGTGTGTGTGGGGGGGTTGAGTGTGTGTGTGTGGGGGGAGGGTTGTGTGTGTGTGCGGGGGGTTGAGTGTGTGTGTGTGTGGGGGGGGTTGAGTGTGTGTGTGTGTGTGGGGGGAGGATTGAGTGTGTATGTGTGGGGGGGGGTTGAGTGTGTGTGTGGTGTTGTGTGTGTGTGTGGTGATTGAATATGTGTGTTGTCTGTGATTGTGTGGGTGTTGTGATTGAGTGCAGCGGTGCACAAACTGGGGGGGGGGGGCGCCCAGGGCGCAAGATTATTTAGGCGGGGCACGTGCGGCAAAACCTGGGTGCGCAGGTGAAAAAGATGTGCGCGGGCAGCCGAACAGAATAGTGCAGGTGGGGCCACGTGTTTCGGAGGTATAGGGGAGGAGCAGCCCCAGCGCTGTGATGTTAAACGCCCCTCCCTCCGGTGTCTACCCTGCAATAGCGCTGTGTTCCTGCTCTCCTCCGCTGGCAACCTGCCACGCTGCGATCCTCTGCAAGTGAAAGGGTAGGCTGCCACTATATCAATCATGCTGTGAATGTACAGAAATAATGGGGGGAAAAAAGGGAAAACACTTCCCTGTTCTTGCTTGCAAAATTATGCAGGACGCCCTGCGCTCATGCTTGGAGAGTTAGTAATGTCACCGCTCTCAGCGGAAGCGTGGACGCAGCCTAATTTTGCAAGAGCGAGCTGTTAAAGTATGTAAGTACTTAGACTGCGCTTATAGTGCCGGCGACGCCGCACGAAAACAAATGCATTGTCGCCGCCGCCGCGTGCGCTTATAGTAAGCGCGACGGGGCAACGCGATTTTTTGAAGCCGGAAATATTTGATTTTTCAGGGGCTGTCGCCTCGTGACAGCCTCTGAACTAATCAATGGCCTGGTCACCCGCGCCGCCACAAAGCGAAATACAACTTTTGCTAGCGGCGACGGGTGACATCACGCGTCTCCGTCGCGGGCACTATATGCGCGGCCTTAGACATATTTGTATTTACATTGTATACTGTTTAAGAAAGGTTTTTTTTTTCCATGTGATTTTGATTACATCAGGCAGGGGGGGCCCGAGAAATGTCATGGATGAAAAGGGGGGCTCGGCATAAAAAGTTTGCTCACCCCTGAGCTAGACTATAGCTAATAAGCTTTCAATATGCTGAGGGTCAAACTAACGATTTAGGTACACAGGCTTGCAACTTATGTTGGAACAACAGCACGCATGTACCAGCAAACATATGTAACACTCAACATGCACAACACGGAGTACGCTGCCCCCCCCCCCTCCCGCAGGGTGTTTAGCCCAGAAAGTTAAGCAGGTTGCCCCCTCCAAAACAAAACAAAGGGGGGGGGGGGAAGAGGAAAAAAAAAAAGATCCTACGTAGACAGCTACCCAGTGCTTCAGAAACAACCAAAAATATCTATCTGATCTAGCTATGAAGATAAGGGACCCCCAAAGCTATAGGGGGAGCATAATCAAAGAAACAGAGCTAGTAGGGGAGCTATGCGGGGGTGGAACAGAGTAAACCTGGTATCAGAGGTAGTTCATTAGAAGTTGTTAGTAAACAGTTGAATTATATGTTTGAGAAGGGGGATAGGGAAATTACTATATACAAAACAATAGGTTGGAGCATAATGTATTGGTATTTAGGGAGTAAATGAGACTAACAAGGGTAAGACAAAGCACAGGGAATAGCCGTGGGCTGGGAAGGCAGTCCGGTCTTTGCTATGCGCCTCACCTCGGGCAGGGGTATTTACCCCCGGTACTGACAAAGTCCTTAAAAGGACTAGGAAGGGAGCCACCAGGTCGGATGGCGGAGATCTGGCAGAGGTCCCCCGGGAGTCCCAGATCCCGAAGGCATGGGAGGGGCAATGGTCCTGGACCATTGAGTCCCTGCCAACTACATGTTTCTTCCCTTATGTATCTTATGTACCTTCTGTGTCCCTCTCCCCCCACCCTACCTTCTACTTAGGTGGTGCAACGCTGGAGTCTGCTGAGCTGAGGGACGTCGCAGGGGGGGGGGAGGCCCACTGGTGGCTCCCCGACACATACCATGGGAACTCGTCGAAGGATAGGTGAGAACAGATCCACAACATGACACTGACAGTTATATCCCATAACGCCAAAGGGCTAAACTGCCCCCGTAAAAAGAAGGTGGCCCTCAATGATTATAAAAGAAAAAGGGCAGACATAGTCTTAATCCAGGAGACACATTTCAGCGCCTCCAGCTTCCCGAAATATTTTGACAAGCACTTCAGACAGGTGTTTCTATCTTCCGCAAAGGAGAAGAAACGTGGAGTTGCAATACTAATACAAACAGGGTGGGACTGGTGGTGGACACAGTAACAAAAGATAAAGAAGGAAGGTTCCTTTTACTGGTAGGGACTATAAACCAGCAACCTATTACGATAGCGACAATCTATGCCCCGAACGGACACGACTCCGCTTTTTATACCACTACATTCTCCTCTATCCAAAAACATACAAAAGGTGCCTTGATAGTGGGAGGCGACTTCAACACAGTTCTAAATCCGGACCTTGACAGATCAGGCCCCCCCAGACTGGGCACGCCGACAAGGCCCAAGGCCCTAAAACAGGGGCTGAGGGACTTGGGGCTGGTGGATAGCTGGAGGGAATGTCACCCCTTAGACAGAAATTACACTTTTTACTCACACCCCCATAACTCCTTCAGCAGAATCGATTACTTCTTTGTCACTAGTAGACTGGTCCCACAGATCTCCCATACTGGGATCCACGATATTTCGTGGTCAGATCATGCACCAATAGAGCTAAGGTGCGCACAAATAGGGCTGGACAGGCCGGGAGCAAATTGGAAACTAAACGAGTCCTTAATTAAAGTACCCGAACTGCAAGAGATAATTAGGGGAGAAATCACTCACTTCTTCAGAGAAACTGAAGGTAGTGTCCGCTCCCATATCACCCTCTGGGAGGCACATAAAGCAACACTAAGAGGGGCTCTCATTAGTCTAGCGGCCAAGAGAAAGAGAGAGAGAAACGCAAAAATTAACACAGTTCAGGAGGAATTGACAAACTTATGGGATCAACATAAGAGGTCTCCAGACCCAGTTATCCTCCAAAAGATTAGAGACACTCAGACTAAGCTGAATCTGTTGCTGACCACCCAAGCCGAAAGGTCGCTGACTTGGTCAAACAGGAAATTTTTTGAAAAGGCAAACAAGCCAGATACCTTATTGGCCAAGATGCTCAATCCCAAAGATAAGTCATATCATATCCAGGCCATACGAACCAAATCTGGCATAACCACCGCCAATCCTAAAAACATAGTAGGAGAATTTAAGCACTTCTATGAAGATCTATATGATGGTGCAAAGGTGACCCGCTCCACAGGTACGGAGAAAGCCCTGAGGGACTTCCTAGGGGGCTCGAACCTGCCTAGTATGAGCGAGGATGATAGAGAGGTGGTGGGCAGAGACTTTACAGCAGAGGAGGTCTCCGAGGTTATCACAAACTTGAAACCCTCTAAAGCCCCGGGCCCTGACGGATTCTCAAACTTATACTACAAAAAATTCATGAAACAATTTATCCCTTATCTTCTCCGAATGCATAATCAAGTACTAGAGGGCACCCCCTTCCCCCAGCACATGCTCCAAGCGTCAATCTCAGTGATTCACAAACAGGGTAAGGACCCACTGGACTGTAGAAGCTACAGACCAATATCCCTGATAAATTCGGACATAAAAATTTACGCTAAACTGATGGTCAACCGTTTGAGTCTCATCCTGCCCAGACTTGTGCATCCAGATCAAGTCGGGTTTATCGCGGATCGACAAGCTGCAGATAATACCCGACGAATCATTGATCTGTTAGAAATAACCAATGCACGATCAATACTGGTTATGGCGCTCAGTCTGGATGCTGAAAAAGAGTTCGACAGGATAGACTGGCCATATTTAGAGGCCACGCTTGGAGCATTTGGTCTGGGCACGAAATTGACAAAAGCCATCCTCTCATTATACTCTGCACCGTCAGCCAGGGTGACCCACCAGGGATTCGCTTCCGACGCCTTCATGATTAAAAGCGGAACGCGGCAGGGCTGTCCGCTTTCTCTCCTACTTTTTGCACTATGCATGGAGCCCTTAGCCGCTCAGATAAGAGATAGCAACGATATCTCAGGTATTGGCATTGGAAACCAGACGCATAAGGTGGCACTATATGCGGATGATGTATTCCTGACAATATCGAGGCCCCTCACCTCTCTGCCAAACTTGTTTGACCTCTTGGGGAGGTTTAACAGGATCTCCAGATTCAAAATAAACCAGGATAAATCTGAAGCCATGAATATAAATTTACCAAAACATATGGAGAAACTGATCGCCCTCAATTTCAACTTCAATTAGCAACAGAAACAAATTAAATACCTAGGAGTCAATGTCACTAAGTCTACTAAACAGCTGTATCAGGCAAATTACCCAAAACTTATACAAACCCTGAGAGAGGATGTTAGGCGCTGGGCCAAATATACAATCTCATGGATAGGGAAGATTCACTGCATTAAAATGAACCTGCTGCCTCGCCTATTATACCTTTTCCAGACCCTCCCAGTGCCGTTAGGATTGAGGGATATCCTCTCGCTTCAATCCGAGATGGATAAATTTATCTGGGGAGGGAAAAGAGCGCGAGTGAGTAAGCGGATAATGCGCAAACAAACAGGGGCGGGAGGGCTAGCGGTACCTTGCTCCTTATCCTATTACAAGGCGGCACAATTATGCCAAATTGTGCAATGGCATACCAACCCGGACTCAAAAAGATGGGTAGCCCTGGAGAAAGAACTCTGTTCGCCAGTTGAGCTGGAACATTTAATTTGGCTCCCCAAAAAGATGCGATTAAGCACCAAACAGCCGCTTTCCTCAATGGCCAACTCACTCTCGGTGTGGGACAACACCAGGCTCAAATGCAACCTTACCCATAGATCATCGGGAATGACCCCACTCTGGGGGAATCCATTATTTGCTCCGGGGATGACCAGTACGGATTTCACAATCTGGAAAGCCAATCACATTTACAGATTGGTGGACCTGGAGGGCAGAAGAGGCATACAAACTTTTGATATCCTAAAAACTAGCAACAATATTCCAAATGCCGAATTCTTTAGATACCTCCAGGTCAGGGCATTCTATCAAGCCCAACAACCTATGTCAACTATCGAATTTCGAAAAGCTCTGTCGCTCAGGGACGACCACAAAGGGAGTCACATCGCACTTATACAAAGATGTAACGGATTCTGGCTCGACTGTGACAGAGAAACTTAGCTACATGACCAAGTGGGAGGCGGACCTAGAGGAGACACTCGACCCGGAAGAGTGGACAAAAATCGTGCAAGCGGTATCTAAAAGCTCCATGTGCACGACCCTAAGGGAGAACGTATATAAAGTTATGATGAGATGGTACCATACCCCCTAAAAATTGGCTACATTTCTGCCCAGTTACTCCCCATTGTGTCCTAGACAATGCGGACAACAGGCAGACCTGTTACACATGCTGTGGTCTTGCCCCAAACTGACCGGGACATGGGATTTAATCAAAGATTGGCTAGCCAGAATTATAAGCATACAAATCCTGTGGGACCCGTGGGTTTTCCTACTAAATAGACCACTCCAGGGCTTCTCCAAAGCAACGAATAAATTGATAACGCACTTCGCGATGGCGGTGCGGGGGGAGATCGCAGCACGATGGAAATAAAATGAGATCCCACGGATTGCTACTATTCGGAACAGAATTTGGACAGTATGTCAGATGGAGAAACTGACGAGCCTGGTCAATGATACCGGTGACAATTACCTAAAAGTCTGGTTACCTTGGTTGGCCCAGACAGACATACCGGGGATAGATGGGTCCACGATTTGGCAATGATAGGATGGAATGCGTTCTCCCTTGGTGCCGAGGCACAGGACCAAGCATATAGCATAACTTACAAGTAAGGGGATATTACCAGATAGGGCCTCATGGTGCGGGTCGTCGGAGCGGCCGGGGGTACATCCGACCCCCCAAGAAGCCGCCAACCCCGCCACTGCCGGCCCCACCTCCCACTTCTGACACCACTGCCGGCACTGCTGCCAACCCCGCCACTGCCGGCCCCACCTCCCACTGCCGGCCCCACCGAAAGTTGTGACAAAAAACAAAAACGTCCATAACTTTCTTTTTTTTCCTTTGAAAAACTTTCTTACATGGATCACTTTGTTCTTTTTATTATCTTTTTCATTTTTTTTTTAAATGTTCCAAATGCAGAACAAAATGATATGATTAAAACATGTCCAAAACACAACGTAAGGCGGGTCCCTCAGCCACAACAGGAAAAGAGTGAGTCAACTTCCTCCTTCCCCCTATATACCCGCCTTAAAGCCCCCCTGAGATGATCACTACTTTAACTTAACCCTTTGCTTCCATCCTAGGGACCTCAACCCCCTCATCATCTGCCACCCCTTATTATGCCCCCTCCCCCCATCTGTAAGGGCTGAGGGGGGCTAGTTAACAAAGAATACCACAGCAAGGACATCTTTTTGACAATGTCTAGCAATTAGCTGAAGTATGATAATAGATTGAATCACTGTGCAGCCAGACTGTGATAAAACTTCTGTATACTGTATACTACCCTTTTATTCCACCGTGCCTTCTGCTTCCTTGGAATCTATATCCAGTTAGTCTGGGTGTAAATGTTCTGGTGTTGCGTTGTTACAATGTGTTTGGTAATAACCACTCACGTAACTATTTAAAGTGTGCACATTTCTGGGACTTCTCCTTCCATACATACATTTACCAGATTTACTTGCCTGTATATTGTAAATAACTGTCTAGAATACAGTATCCAAGGGAAACATTTATTTCCAACTTCCTTTTGTATAGTAACACTAAACCTTTGAAACATCATACTCAGCCTTATCATTATTTCTCCCGTGTGACACATGTCTAAATATATGCCATTGTTTTAAGAAATGTGGAAGTTTGGTATCCAGGATTTCAGCACAACCTCCATATGGAAGCAGCACTTTAAATGTAAAACGCACAGGCAAAAGAATCTATTTATAAAACTATCTCATGTTGCAACTATCTATCTAATGAGGTGTGTGCTTTACTCACTTCATAGTGAATTGCATTAATGATACGTTTATTTCAGATCAATTTCATTGGGCCAACAAGTAATTAACAGTTTTTTAATCTAATACTGTTCTACACTTGAATATACCCTTGATCAAAAGACAATTTGAAACCTGAAGAAGGCCCCTGTGAAATGTATGAGCTTAGACACTGTAACCTGTTGGTTCAATAAAAGGTAACATACATGTAACATTCATTGTCTTTGTATTTTATATTGTGTTTAACATGAAATGAGGGTATAATACAGGTACTAACCGAGTATTTCAGTATAGCCACATTACCCCCGTCTGCCTGTGCTTTCACTGACTATAGGTTCCTAATTCAGATTTGTCTGAGAACGTGACTCGGAAATACGAGCCGGAAGGACTGGGACGTTCCCAATGGAGAGCCCTTTCCAGAAAGTAGATGTAAAAATGACTTGTTATTCTGCGATCTGTAAGTCACCTGTTACAAGAACACAAGTCTATATGCACATTCTAATGAAGAAAGTTCTAAAGGAAAAGACAACATCTGTACAACAGATCGAGAAGAGGGAAAGGAGTTAGGGATCTGACCCGAATATTCAGTAATATTGTTTCATTTTTATATAGCTCTGACCGTTTATGTGGTGCCTCTTTATACTCATATTTCCTGCATTTGTTTTTCAAAGGTATAATGTCAAGACATTGTGACAGGCTCAGTTTGATTCCTGGAAAAATAATTCAGTCATATATTATTTTATGAATTTACAGTATCCATAGAGAATCACTAAACAAAGAATAAAATGAGGAATTGGGTAAAGAACACACTATACATTGCAATAATATCACTAGAAAATCTAGAATATAAAGTCACCATATGAGACCTTTTGGAATGGGTTACCTCTGTATAATATGTAGCCGTGACCCCTGATTCACCCCTAAGACGGGAGGTTGCGCTTGCAAAGAATAGTCGCCAAAACCCGCGAAGGAGGAGCGTGCAATTGGCGGGAGAGAGAGCAGTCCCTTGACCCAGCAGCCCTGCGGGGAGGGTCAGGTGAGCGTGTCTAGCCTATGAGTGGAGGAGTTGCCAGAGATATAGGCAGTGGTTGCGCGCACGTGGAGTCAGAGCTGATTGGAGAGGAGAGGAGATGGAGAGACTGTGAGGGGAGGTTGACCCAACCCGGTGCAGGCCAGGTGCCCCCGGCCCAGCTAGCCCTGAGTCACCTTAGAGACAAGCTGAGCTAGGGATCGCCTTAGTCAGGTTCCTGCCCCCTAAGTACTGTTGGTTTTGACCGGGACTATTCTTTCAAGAGGGAGGTCTGGGATCAGACCCCTTTGAAGTTGCCAGAGTCCGGGTGGGAGCGCCCCGGACCCTAGAGAGAGAGAGAGATAGAGCGGTGTCGACGCCCAGAGACCCTTTGTGAAGATCGTGGCAGTTCCGAGCCTCGGAGTGCTCGGCAGGTATTTCATCAAGTGCACCAACTATATCTTTCATTCAACCGAGACATAGTGGCTGCGCAGTCACCCATACACACACATAGGGCCTGCTGTGAGTGGGAGGACTAAGCCGTACGGATTGGACATGGGGTGGGATCACATAGGGATCTCAGGCAAGTATTTAATCAAGTGCACCAACTATATCTTTCATTCAACCGAGACATAGTGGCTGCGCAGTCACCCATACACACACATAGGGCCTGCTGTGAGCGGGAGGACTAAGCCGTACGGATTGGACACGGGGTGGGATCACCCGGTGGCGGGTGTGGGGATTATTGTTGGCGTCCGCTGAGGCGCAAGTTGTGATGTGTCCGCCGTGGCGCCAGGAGAAGGTGACGTCCGCCGTGGCATGTTGTATACTGTGTACCCGTATACCGGAATGTTATGGCTTGTAATGTACCGTGAGTTTAATCTGCCAATAAACGAGATTGGTTTAGAACTTGATTGTGTAAGGGTAATTCTTGCATATACGTCCTGCGAAGACTCACTCCCCCTTTTGCGGGATCTGTCGCAGGTGGAGGCGCTGCACCCGTTAGAGATATTGCGCGCACCCCAGGCTCTCCGTGGCAGAGACTTAGGCCCTTGTGAGCCAGCAGGTAACACAGCACATAGTAGCAGCTTGCTAGTGATAGGAAGCAGGGCTACAAATACAAATCTTCATTCAGCATTCTGGAGGGGGCAGCACTGCAGCGTTTTATGTGTTGCATAGCAGCACAGAAGGTGTTAACAAGGTCATGCTTGACAAGGAGCACAGTGGGTTATTATTACTAACATTTATTTTCCATCATACCATTTTCCCTGTAGGACGAGTCAGAAAATTGTCAGGTTCGCATCTCTGTCCTAACGAACGAAGTGGCCAGATGCTGCCTGAAATATTGCTTCAATTACAGTAATCAAGTTACACAATACACAGGGAAATCAAAATATCAAATGACCTTTCTACGGAGAGCGCCAGCGAGGGTCCGGCTTTAACTCAGGGGGACAAGGAACAGGTTACAGCGAATGGTCCACATTGTGTTCTCAGGGCAATAGATACGTAAGCAAATTGCCTTAGTGACAATTACAGCTAAATTAATTGGTTAACTATGTGTTAATTTGAGAAGGTTGGGCTGTTGTTGGCCACTCTGCTTTATTGGATACCATGAAAGTTTCAGCCTTTTTAAAGGACCTTAATATCACAGAAGGATACATACTGATCTGCATGGGTATACATGATATTTGGTTTCCCATGTTGACAGGGGGCTGCATGTCTTGTGTTATTCCTTTAAAGCAGGAAAGAGAAGGGAAGGAAATAGACTGAGGTTTCAGTGACATAATCCCAGTTTCCTGTCCTGACTCATTTTATTTATATATCATAGATTTTTATTTATTTTTATTTATGTTTATTTAAGGAATTCCCTAGATCAAGCAGGGACAGAAGATTGGATGTTTATCCATTTCCTGAAAAAGCTTGTGTCTTCTCCGCACATGCTTCTCCGCACATTGAAAGAGAGTTTACTGGTAACTTACATTAGCCGTGTAATACACTTACATTACACTTACATTAGCAACTTGTAATAGAAAACAATGTGAGAGGGCAGCTGGGTAGAAATGGCCAAGGCAAAGGGCCACTGAAAGGATCACTTTTTGTTTCCAAATTTCTAAAAAAATACTTTTCTCCAAGTCACAGCTCTCTGCTTTACATGAGTTGCACAGCGCGGCCAGGAAACGCATTGCAATGCCGCTATTTCAGCGTAAAGACTCTGCTTTGTGTAGCTGATAGTTGGCTTTAAACTATACACACAAAATGTATCTAAACATGACATTTGCCTAACATCACATACACCTACAGTAGGTCGTAATGCAAAATCTCCCACTTCAATTACTCAGGGCACATAAATTGTAGTTTCATAATTGACATGGGGGGGACATTGCAGCATGAACATAAACCTGTGTGAGCCCACAATGTGGCAGGCGCATAATAAATAGGCCTCTATAATATTTGTACCCTGACCATTTGGGAAAATGGCCTTTATATATTTATATGTCCATTAAAAAAGTATCGCTGCTGTGCAAATACAATACCTGTTGCTGCAAAAATAACCATTGTTCACCAAAGTGCACAGGTTGGTTCAAAATGTAATACTGTAGGTTTCACATGGAGACTAAACATGTTCTCCCAGGATGTGGATCAACATGTAAAGAAGCTAATCTCGAACGGAGACTAGATGCGCCATAACCCTACACAGGAAGAAACCATACCCCCCTCGCTATGGGATATATATATATGGGATATATATATATGGGATATATAAAAAACTAAATAAATCAGGTCTGTTCTCCAAATGGAGAGAGTGGAGAGAATGACAGGTTTATTGAGGGATCCCTGTCCCAAAGGGTGTGGCAGCCGTGGCTTATATACCACGGTATCCGAGGCTCAGCTGCCACGCACTGGGGATTTCTCGATTTTGATTTAAATCCCCACGGTCGTGCCACCCCATCTATAAGGGGCAGCTGAAAGCCACTGAATCAACCACAGGTACGTAGAATAAGAATCTGCCAGAGGCACTAGGGCCGTTACAACCCCTGGGAATAGTGGGGTCCAGAGGCCGTCTTACCTGGGTTCACCTGAAACGTAATTTACACCTATGAATCTTTTATAATTATCTGTTAATTCATGCCAATGTAATTGTACCACTGATGTGACAATCTCTCTCCCGCCTCACCTATTCCTTTTCTACTTTTTGTACTTCCCTCCCCTATACCCTCACCCCCTCCTTTTATCTTTGTGTGATCCCCACCACCCTACCATTATTTACTAAGTAGGTGTGTGTATATATGAGAGGGGACTCTGGTGCATTTGTTATTTGATTTAATTTTCTTTTAAACATCGTTACCTTATACACTCGGTGATATATGTTTTAAGTAATAACAACAAAGGTTATATTTTAATTAGTGGTGTGCATTAAGAGAATTTTCTTCGGGGTACAATCATTTTGTACTCTTCATTTCACTGATTCACTTTTCAGTTCACTGTTTGCACCCATTTCACAATTATCGATTGAATTCATTATTTAAACATTTCAATTAGTATAGTTTAGTTGATCACTCCCTACTCCCCCCTCCTGTTTTGCAATGTAATTGTACCACTAATGTGAGAATCCCTCCCCCGCCTCCCCTATTCCTTTTCTACTTTCTGTACTTCCCTTCCCTATACCCTCACCCCTCCTTTTATCTTTGTGTGATCTCATTGCTGTATGTTTACAGAATATGTTACAAAATCAATACAATTAGTATTAAAAAAAAAAAACTCTCGTTCAAGGGAATGGTATCTTCCTGGTTGCATGTCTTGGAGAACAATACTTAGATTCCTTATGTAACTTCATATATTATATCTTTAGTATGCTATATCTGTGTCAGCATCCTGCACATCATCATCCTCATCATCATCCTCCTCCTCATCCTTCTCATCCTCATCCTCCTCATCATCACCCTCCTCATCATCTCAACAATATAACACATAATAACCCTTTTTGCATTATTAAGTTAAAGAATATATGTACAGTGTATATATTTATTTAACGTGTTATTAACATGATAATATAACACATTTTAATAACATTTTTGCGTTGAAAAATGAAAGAATATAATAAAACAGATGCTACCAGTTTGAGAAAGACTTAAAAAGCAAAATACCTTCCCAAAGTGTTTCATAAAACGCAGGCAACCTCAGTTAGAACAGGCGGCAAATCACTGGTTTATAACATCGCGTACCAGCAAATTGTGTAGCATGGGGTGAACACTTTAATAAAATCCATGAGGGTGTATTGCTGCAGTCCGTTCATCGCAGTCACATATTTGGAAACATGTAGCCTATGTTAGCAGAGATAGGATTAAGCCCACAGAACTAACGTAATTGGATTTATTAACCTGGACTATTGGGCAATAGAGAGGTGCAAAACGACCCAAAATGCAGGTGCAAACATTTTTGCTTCCCTGCCCCCTAATCTCGCGTTGCCAAAGGGCTTATAAACAATGTGTGAAATTAGTCTTAGATTTCTCTAGCTTTCAGCGAAATATCGCCAAACAGTGAGCGCAACATGGCGTGCGCCCAATGTTTAGCTTTAGCGTTGCGCAAATCTGCAGAATCGAGAGAATTTAGCACATTA
Organism: Ascaphus truei; assembly: GCF_040206685.1. Classification (NCBI taxonomy): domain Eukaryota; kingdom Metazoa; phylum Chordata; class Amphibia; order Anura; family Ascaphidae; genus Ascaphus; species Ascaphus truei. Next base: position 40,723,221 of record NC_134491.1, read on the forward strand.
GAATATTAGGTGAAATTGCAATGCACATAGACGTAATCTTTGGCGAATCTCTGACTGACCCCAAAATGTTTCACCAGAAAAAAGGGGCACATTTTTCGTGGTATACAACCTCCTGTGAAAGTTTCACACATCTCTATTAGGCAACAGTAGCTGTTTATCTTTGTACTAAGAAACTAAGCTCTAAATAATGCTCAGAGAACATTACAGCATCTGAGTATTCAGTGATCTTATGTCCTGCAACCTACAAAGCTAAAAAAGATGTTACATTGTATATCTTCCTGTCCGTCTGTGGCTGGAGAAACAGCTGCACACAGCCAAACCTTTAGCTTACTTATTGCTCGTGTTAGCGTGCTGAAAGTGGGAAAAGGTTTTTAGTACTCCCACACATGAATAAATTGTTTGTTCTTTCCATTTCTGCGAGGCGGAAAATGAGTTTTGTGGTCTACAGAAGTCTCTAAATTCTATTGCCATTGGGTAATGAAATCAGAGGTTGGGAGCATTTGTGGATTCTTCTGTGTACAGTAGGTACTTTCCTTGAATTATTCTGATCTAAGCCAGGGTCTGCCCAAGGGCAAGGCAAGCAAGGCGGTTGCTTTGGGCCCTGCTCCTTCAGGGGGCTTCGCGCTCCCTCCTCCTGTCGGTGCCAGCATCCAACTTCCGCACCGGCAGGAGAGGGGGGAGAACTGGAAGAGGGAGCTGGGGAGTCCCCGAACCGACGCAGGTCCGTCTCACTGCTCACCCCATGGTAGGGAGGGGGAAGGGTGTGTGTGCTTGCATATGTGTGTATGTAGCTGGGGGAGGACTTACCTTATATGAAGCGGCCTTCCTTCTGCAGTTTTGCGTTGCCATGACAATGCGATGTCACGTTACGCCGTGACATCATGACGCTACAGCAGTAGGGTCCCTGCTCTTGCTACTGTAAGAAGCTCCCTTGTGGTGCTACAAGCTGGGTTACAATTTAGATCACAAAGGATATTTTTGTGTTACACATACATGGATAGTAAGGCAATGACTGTGACTTCTTCTGCCTTTTATTCTATTGTCCTCTAAACCCTTCTGTGCCAGGCAGTAACTGTGCATCAACAGAGCAGCAAAAGCAGCCATGGTTCATCAACTTCCCCGGTGAAAAGCATGTGTTCCTGTAGTGTCGTCGGATTTGCACCTTCTCCAAGCAGGGCTCCAGTAAGAAACCTTTTTAAATCGAGGACAGATGTTAAAATGACTCAACATTGGGTGTAAATGTAGACAGGTGCTATTTAATGGGTCTACACCCATGAAAAACGAATTTAAATAAATTAGGAATAAGCACACATACTCTCCACTTCTTGGGTTGTAATTTTACAAATCCATGCACAAAATGACATTTGCATCCTTTTTTTTCTAAACTCTAAATTCAGTTCCCTATTTTTATAAGTCGCAAACATCCCACTTAGGCCCACGCAATAAGTAGCCATCTCTAAACCGGTCCTCTTCTGTGTTGGAAGAGACCTTACAGCCAATGCAAGTGATTGGACCAGAAAGGCCCATATTTACTGAATGATGTTACTACATATGACACCTTCTGGGCCAAGCGACCCCGTAAAGCCCATTCACCTGAAAGGACTGTAAGTGGCCATATGATGGAAGCCATGATAGAAGGACTGTAAGTGGCCATATGATGGAAGGCATGATAGAAGGACTGTAAGTGGCCATATAATGGAAGCTATGATGGAAGGACTGTAAGTGGCCATGCGATGAAAGCCACGATAGAAGAACTGTAAGTGGCCATATGATGGAAGCCGTGCTGTAAGGACTGTAAGTGGCCATGCGATGGAAGCCACGATGGAAGGACTGTAAGTGGCCATATGATGGAAGCCGTGATGTAAGGACTGTAAGTGGCCATACGATGGAAGCCACGATGGAAGGACTGTAAGTGGCCATCTGATGGAAGCTGTGATGGAAGTACTGTAAGTGGCCATATGATGAAAGCCACGATGGAAGTACTGTAAGTGGCCATATGATGGAAGCCACGATGGAAGGACTGTAAGTGGCCATCTGATGGAAGCCGTGATGGAAGTACTGTAAGTGGCCATATGATGAAAGCCACGATGGAAGTAATGTAAGTGGCCATATGATGAAAGCCACGATGGAAGTACTGTAAGTGGCCATATGATGGAAGCCACGATGGAAGGACTGTAAGTGGCCATATGATGGAAGGACTGTAAGTGGCCATCTGATGGAAGCCGTGCTGTAAGGACTGTAAGTGGCCATGCGATGGAAGCCACGATGGAAGTAATGTAAGTGGCCATATGATGAAAGCCACGATTGAAGGAATGTAAGTAGCCATATGATGAAAGCCACGATGGAAGGACTGTAAGTGGCCATATGATGGAAGCCGTGATGGAAGGACTGTAAGTGCCATATGATGGAAGCCATGATGGAAGGACTGTAAGTGGCCATATGATGGAAGCCATGATGGAAGGACTGTAAGTGGCCATATGATGGAAGCCACGATGGAAGGACTGTAAGTGGCTATACGATGGAATCCACGATGGAAGGACTGTAAGTGGCCATATGATGAAAGCCACGATGGAAGGACTGTAAGTGGCCATATTTACTAAGCCGTGGTGGAAGGACTGTAAGTGGCCATATGATGGAAGCCGTGATGGAAGTAATGTAAGTGGCCATATGATGGAAGCCGTGGTGGAAGGACTGTAAGTGGCCATATGATGAAAGCCACGATGGAAGGACTGTAAGTGGCCATATGATGGAAGCCGTGATGGAAGGACTGTAAGTGGCCATACGATGGAAGCCACGATGGAAGGACTGTAAGTGGCCATATGATGGAAGCCGTGGTGGAAGGACTGTAAGTGGCCATATGATGAAAGCCACGATGGAAGGACTGTAAGTGGCCATATGATGGAAGCCGTGATGGAAGGACTGTAAGTGGCCATATTTACTAAGCTGTGGTGGAAGGACTGTAAGTGGCCATATGATGAAAGCCGTGGTGGAAGGACTGTAAGTGGCCATATGATTAAAGCCACGATGGAAGGACTGTAAGTGGCCATATGATGGAAGCCGTGATGGAAGGACTGTAAGTGGCCATATTTACTAAGCCGTGATGGAAGGTGTCTTATGGAGTAGCAACGTTTAGTAAATATGGTCCTTTGCCCCTTAAGAACTTGCAGATATGTTTTAACTTAGAAGAACAAATGTATTATTAGTCCTTGATTAGTGATTAATGTGAGCTGCTGGGACAAGCTATTCACACAGTTATCTTGGCAGACCTGACAGGGGTTCATACATTAGTGCAACGTTTAACTCTTTACTTTGCAACGTGTTGCCGATCCTTCTGATAACAAAGGGGGTTAAGTTACATTTGTTTTTAGCACGGGTAGAAATATATAAAGAAAGCTACTGTATCTTTGCAGTATTTACAGAAGGTGGGGATTTTCTGTCAAAACATAGTGCAATGTAATGTAAAGTTTATTCTAATTTAGCCCACATGTCTTTACTTTAACGACAATAGCATGACAGCAGCGTCTGCTTAAAATGATATCA